>NW_022987217.1:9490-85484 GCF_010094035.1 Trematosphaeria pertusa | reverse complement strand
CCCCGCACAGCCGAACGCCGGAAACTCAGCCGCCGAACGCGGACGCCCGCCTTTCTTGACGTTTATGCGGAGCACAATTCCCTTCAACCTCCCGTTCTTGCCGCGACAACAGCCACCGCAACAACAGCCGACAGAGACTACGGTCGCGACGGAGATGGAGATAGGTAAAACGGAAACGACAGTGACACAGAGGATTGGACCCAGTGGTACGTCTGGCGAGGGGCACGAGGAGAAGAGATTAAAGATGGGGAGGGTGGAGGAGGCGGAGGAGGAAGAGGAAGGTGGGGAGCAAGGTGATGGGGGTTGGATGAGGAAGAGCAAACGGGTTAAACGTGGACGTGAACTGGGAGAGAGTCGAAGGGGAGAAAGAGGGGAGAGGAAGAGTGATGGTGGACGGCGAGAGAGGGAAGAGGATGAGGATGAGGATAGGGTCATGGGGGATTGGGGGTGTGAGCGGAATGTGGGTGGGGTGGGATGCTCATTCGCTGATGGAACCGCTTGACCTGAGGTATACACAGTAGGATCATGAGATGCATGGCGTTCCGGGCGGTCTGGATCCCGCGTCATCCTCATGTCAGATATGCATAGAACATGGCACCATATAGCGCAGCATACAAATCAACATTTCTTCAGACTGCTTGCCTCTGCGGGCAACCTGTGGACAACCACTCGTCCGAAGTTTTAACGTTCCCGCAGTACTTCCAACCTCGTACCCTTTAAGACTCGTTTGTGAAGGTTTTTTTTTGCTCTGGAACAAAGACAGCTGTGACAAACGATCCAAGATATCGCTTTTATTGTTATACACGGTCGATATATATTCAGTCGAAAGACCATAATAGTTGGGTTACGGGATTCAAAAGCATGCCTACAGTGAGCGACCTGATCGTGCAATCCGCCCAGAACGCACGGAAATGCTCTGAACTCTCATCAGACAACGACGACCTCAAAGAGAAGATCGTGTTCCACAAGCGTAAGCACGACAAATGGAAGACGAGGGCTAAACACCTGGCCCAACAACTCAAGGTGCAGCGTACCGAAGCTACCGCGCAACGTCGTTTCTGCAGCGAACTCCATGGCAAACACCATTCCTGCGACTATCTCACCCATCGTCGTTACTCGCGCGAGTACCAGGCAAGACTGGATGGCATAGTCGCCTTTGAAAATGCAACCCGAAGGACTTCCGAGGAAGAGTTGCTTGAAGAGAAGCGTTGCCGGCGGTTCTATGAGCGCGAATATTGGAAGCTGAGAGAAGAGCAGCGAGGCGCGGACCTTGCAGTTGATCACAAAACGGTTGCACTTGAGGAGGCTGTGGAGCGAGAACGCCGAGAGAAGGAGGAGTTGATGCACGAGTGTGGGAAACTGAAGGAAGAGCGGACGGACGAGAAACACGAGTTTGATCGGAAAATAAACGCGCTCGGGGAGGTTGTGAAACAAGAGCGCCGGGAGAAGGAGGAGTTGGTGCAAGAATGTCGAAAACTGAAGAAAGAATGCGCAGAGCACACCCGCAGCCTAGAACAGGCAAGCATTTGGGGGAAAGCTCTTGTTGAAGAGAGGGTGAGGAATTCAGAGTTACAGCGCGAGAATCGCGATCTGAAGTAGAAACCATCTGACCATTCTGTTTGTTGCCGTCGTCGAGCTTCATGAAGCTCCACGCATCTCCGGTGCGATATGGCTCCATATATGCTCCGTCGAAGTGACTCCGAGCCCCAGGCGGTATGGAGTAGGAACTATGGGGATGAAATTCACCGCCAGCGAGGGGCTGCACTGGGTATTTTGCGAATAGGCTTGGGGAAAGGTGTGTTTTGCTGGATGATGTTCGTCCAAATGGCCGCCGATGGTGGGGGGAAGACCGCTATACCCTTTCTGGCGTGGCACCCCTCAGCCTCAGAATGTCCCCAGCCATTGAAATAGCACAGCCACTCTGGGCGCTCCTGCTTCCGACGCTCTCCCATGCATTTCGCCATCCTCTATTGCTCTGTTGCGTTATAAAACACCTCCCCTTCCTGTATCCCGCTACGTAGACCCCCGCTCTCTAGGCCTAAGTTTGGGCATCACTCATAGTAGGACCGCATCGCATGCACCAAGGCACTTGCAGATGGGCACTGATCTTACATCTCCGTAGGCGGTGACGAAGTGCACCAGGCACAAGAAAGACGCCGGCGCTTCTAAGCAAGCCGTCAGGACACATAACACTGGGATTCCTCAACATAAATGACGCCTCATCCCAGAAGTCTATCTGCTTCGCTCCTCACCGAGTATTCTGCCCAACATCGCCCGACAGGATGGCGGCCAATTAGTCTCAGCGACAGAGAAATGGGATCAGCGACGAAGAAATTCCAATCTACAACACCATGGTATTTCCCGGAAGAGTGGATAGCCCTGAAACGCTATTAGCCCAAACGAGCTCGGAGAACCTCCCCGGAATTGCTAGGATGCGACTTACATGAGTCTATATCCTCATCGACAACCCGCGGCAATGTACAATTCATCGCCTGCTCCGCGGTCTGGGACTTTAGCACGTTGCAGACATCGCCAGTGCAGCGGGCGTCCATGGCGCGTTGAAGAGAGTCGTCTTTCCAGCCAAAGACGTAATCGCCGTGCTGCGAATATCCGTGCCTAGTCAATTTTTTAGCATCGCAGTCCGACTGCTGTCGCACTAGGGAGAGACAGAGACTCACGGGTCGCCGGTGCTCCAAACGAACGGCTGCGAGCCGTCGGCGGGCCATAAGTTCTTGTCGTTGAAGGGTCGAGTCTGTTATACATTTCGTCAGCAAGGGGATTTTCCAACTGAGCTGGACCAAGCCTATGGCAACCTACTAGGCCGTTGTGGCCCAGATTGAGGACCTCGAGTCGATGCACACGACTCACGGCGAAGATCAGGATGACGGAATGATAACACTTACGTCCCACATAACCTCATACATCACTTGAGGTATAATTACGGGATGGCTTGCCGGGCAGCTACCAGTTGGGCCCACATCGTTAGCTTTTGAACCCGTTGCGTAGGCAACATGGCTCGTGTGGTCCGGGCTATCCAGGTTCTTGCCATCCCAACAGGTGGGAAAGGTAATAACCGTGCGTATACCGCCCTCACAGAACGCCTTAGGAAGCTCCTGTGTGTCTGGAGATCCGCAGTTTATGTTGCTAGCATCTCCCGATTTCGGCATGCACCGATGGCATACCTTGCGGTCCGGGCCTTTAGACGTCGATGCGGCGTCTCCAACAAGCATGCGGAAGCCAGGTTTGAAGGCCGTAACCGCTGTTTTGTTAGTCGTCGATGGGATGTAGTACACTGTGATGCCGCCGGTGCCTTTGAGCCCATCGGAAACGAATTGAGGTACGCGCTTGAACGTCCCGTTGCGGGCTCGGAAATACAGAACCGCGGTCCAGTAGTTGGAAAAGTCTTCGGAGAAGGTGCAGCTGGTGCATGTGGAAGCTGAGGGGAGATCGTGTGTTGGGTGCTCCATGGAAGCGTTGAAGGAATTGCCGCCGACGATTTGGTGGAGATGTGGCGAAGGTACTAGGCCGGGATTGACTAGAGGATCCAAACGTTCGACGACGAGCTGCGAGCACTCAAATCGCAGCATAGGCGGGATAGGCACCGAGCCTTGGCCAGAAACATGCTTCGCTAGAAGCGCCAGGGCGAGAGTCTTCCACTGCATGCTGGAAGGAACGGCTGCGACCGTTAGTGAGAAACGAGAGTTCGGAATGGGAGGACGTCGACAAGTTATGCGATAACCTGTATCTTAGATACTAAATACATGGCCCTCCCCCCACTTCTCTAAGCAAGGCGTGTCCTATCTGCGGTTGGGCGGAACATTAATATCAAGTTTATTGGCATATCCAGGTGGGGTTCGGGAGTTGACAATGCATAGATTAACCGAATGCTTTGGCGCTGATGCCTGTAAGAATCATCCATGACGCGAAGCTCCTATTGGCCGTATTGATAAACATTCCATGGTTGCTGGGTTCAGCCCGAAAGGGTGTAGTAATACGTTTTCAATTTGAAAATGTGGAGGGTAGAGATCGCCGACACGACTCGCCAGTTCGAGCACCTTGCGTAGTTGGGGCCTTAATTTCAATCTTCTTGCAGTGTCGTAGTGTGGAAAGGCCCTTGGATTTCGTACTTGGAGGTACTTTCCGAGTGATCTCTGAGATGCCGACAGGCGGTTTCTCGACTGGCCTTAACCGCTTGGCACGCCAATCTCCCGAAGAGTCTAGAATGCTTCTTTGGGGCGTCTCTGACGGTGATCATTGCTGGAAGGCGATCATGCTTTGTGTTTAGATTCGTCAGTGTTGCTACCTTAAAGCAAGTTAAACTAGTTCTCCACGTTCTAGGAGCTCCATTGCCTCACCTCTTAGAGGCCCTTCGATTGAACAACGTCCCACGTACAGGAAACGATCCCCAGAAGGCCTTGATAGTACTGGCATCATACAGTCCTTAATCAAGCATAGCAGATCGTCAGGTCTCGTCCTTGGCGGACAAAACCCAAGGTATTCATTCACTGTTTGATCAGGGAAAATTGTTCGAGCACGGTGGGAACTTCGACGTACCCTGACAGCGAGCCAAGCCAGTCGTGCTCACAGAGCTCTCTTAATACACTTTCAGAAGCTGCTAGGAGAGGAAAGTTTGCTGGAAGCAGAGCCTTCGAAACGCTCGACTGGCACCAAGTCAAGAAGTTGTGGAGGAGCAGAAGAAGACGAATATCCGCCCGGTTTTCGCAAGAGGTGGGTCGGTTATCGGCAGCCCGAGCAAGAAATGCGGCTATATTCCGAAAGGTATGCATATCGATGTATGGAGCCGCATACTTGAAAAATACCCTCACGAAGGCCTGACCAAGGGAATTTTAGAGAGGCGTCACGCATCCTCGGACGTGAATCTCGGTACGAGCCGACGGAAAGCCCTGTTCCCGAAATAGTCGTCGACGCATTCCATCTTCGGGTATACCGAGGACACAGCATCGATCGCAGTTCCAGCGATCTTTAGTTCTCACATATCTGGACTCAGTTCCCGGAAGGCCTGCGTATATGCGTCTAAAGGCTTGGGCATGGGCGTCCAGGCCCGTCACGGATGGTGTTAATAGCTGAAAAATACACTTTTTCAGCCCTCCAAGGTCCTCCATGTTGGACATGGCCCGATATGAGCTCCTGGTCGAGCGCTGCCGTGTTCAATTATTCTCAAAGATCCCCTTGTGCTGCCCAAACCGCTGGCGTCCTGCCCGCCGAGCTCTTCAAACCCTCCTGATCCTCGAGAAAAAGAGTCCTCTCTGGCCGGTATGCAGTTATCTCACGCGCTGTCCACGAACCTATGGCTAGAAGAAATGAGGCGCTGAGGTGGACTCCCGGACGCTCCCCAAGTTTATCCGGAACCCGGTAACCCTTGTGGTCGGTGAGAGGGCGGCCACGCTGATGGCTGTGTGCGGAAACGTCTCTACCTCGTTGTCAAACGTAACGACCCCCTGCATCAAGCTGATGACAAGCATCTGCTGTGCGCAGCTCGTCTTTCCACTGTTCCGTGCTCTTGCACACAGCCCAGCAAGAAGCGCGTCCCCGGCGAGGATCTCGCCGCCATCGCCAGTTCCATTCATCTGCTCGTACCCGTGGCCACAGGACGTCTCTCGCTCATGGCGTGTGAAAGTACAACCATGTATCCCCTCCGCACGAGGCCGAGCCAGAGCCCGCATCTGGGCATACCGCGAAAGGATGGCTTGCCACAAGAGAGGGCATTCTTGAGAGCTGGCGAGTGTGCGTGGAAGCTCGATGTCTGCAATCGCTTGGGATACCCCCTCTACTCATCCCAGCACGCGTTTGTCGGGCCGAAAAGCCACCCTGAGCACTGGGAAATGTCCGGTGAGGCTCGACGGGGACGAATGAGGTCAAACGTTGGGTGAAGGAGTGACCTTAGGCCCAGTCTTCAAGGGGTAACAGGGGGACGCATCCGAGTCGATTATTCGCTTCTACCGGCAGAAGTTTACCAGATTTTCGTGAAACTATGCCTACAAGATATTCCGTCCAGCCTCAATTTTATGGCATTCACTGGCATAGGGTTCGCCGATATACTACCTGGCTGGTCATCTTGGGCTCCAAATTTCGACGGTTTCGACGCTACGTGCCTCATATCAGAAGCCGATCAAGGAGAACTCAGAGGCTTAAGCAAGCATCCTGCCCAGCTTAGTATGCGCCCGAGGAAGACACCGTGGCGTGCGCTTTCTCGAAGATTTGCTCCTAGGGTACGTCTGCTGGATGGTGGCGGCGACCATCCAAGGGGCCGGTCATGGCCCGCCAATAGAGCCGAGAAACGGAGAAGTGCGTACGTCTCCGCATCTGCGGAATTCCTAGGTCCATTGGGACGCGGATCCCAGTCCATCGGCAGGGAGCACGATGTCTGCCCGCCGAAGGCGCTCCAGCGTAGTTCTCCACAGCCGCGAGATGGCCGACTCTTCTCGACCGGATTATGGTGAGGGCAGGGCAGGTGAAGAAGGACACGTTGCCCGTCGTGGAGCCCAAGCTTCGAGACCAACGCGGGGGGAGGCTTGCGTTGTGCCCGTCCGCCTCGGGCGCATGACGAACGTGCTCTCTCTCGACTGTATGTCTTTAGGGTAGGATGATACGTAGACGATATAGATGATGACGAAGACGACGAAGTGGCTGCCTAGCGAAACTCGCTAAGCGCGAACAGCTCCAACACGGGAAGCAAAGCTTTGGTGGTCTGGAAGATGAAGGCGGAAGTACTCAATGTCTAGCGCACGTAGTCCGCATCAGTAGCATTTGTCAAGCGGTCCGGCGTGGTGAGGTGGGCAGATAAGCATGATGGTGACGTCGCCCTCGGGTAGCTATCCCAGTGAGGCTTAGCTCCTTAACGTGCCGATCATATATATACAGTGGACCCGACACTTAGTAGTCACGTGAAATAAGCACGTGACCTAACACAGAGGTTGATTCTCCAAGGTAGAATGCCAACAACATGAAGCCTGCTATCCGCCCCAACCGCATGATTTCCAGCAACCCTAGCGTAAGTGCAGGTTAATTTACAGTGTTGTAGGGCCGAGTACCGCGCAATATGGGCGACATTTAGTCGGCTTCACGGGCCGAAGTTCGGAGTGCGAGTGTTCGATTTAGTGTAGCGGGATTACCACCATCATGACTCTACCCCGGGGGGCATGTAGCGGGTTTGATGGCCCAACGAATCCGTAAGATCGTGATCTGTGGTGCGGAGAATTGTTCGTACCATGGTTTGGCTAAAAAAAAATAAAGCCCGAAGAGTATAAAGGTAGCAGCTTCCCCCAAATACAACCGTCTGCATCCTTCGCGTCTTGCTCTTTGGACTGGTCACCCCCGAACAAGTCGCAAAGCATACGCCACAACCATGTCCTCCTTACAGCAGCAGACTGCATCCGCACCCACGCCCGCACCCGCACCCGCATCCTCACCTGCACCCCAAAGCATCGTCGACAAACCTACCTCCCCAGTTTCCACCCACGTACCCGCGACCCCGCCCGAGAAGCCAAAAGTGTTCGCCAAGCCAACACAAGAGTATGCCGAATACCAAGCATGGGTTAACGCTGGGGGTCTCGACAAGTTTGCAAAGGATAATAGTCTAGAGCCAGACTTTTTGTCCCATTTGTGCAGCCTCCCACCCGCGACAACGAGCGCGTATATTTTAGCAGTACACCAAATCCCCGGCATGTCAGATGCCATCGCAGCACACCAGCGGCTGTGGACCGGGTCTTCATTCGAGCAGGGTCTGCAGGATATTGCTGCGGCATACGGTGACTACGACAGCTCGTGCTCTGAGTCTGAGGATGAGACGTCGAAGCATGAAGATTCCGAGCAAACAGGATTATGCGAGAATCAGGGCGAGGGTCCGGAATGCGCTCTAGTCTTGATTGATGCATGAGCACATCCCTCGTCTTTCAGCGGCGAGATCCTTCCAGCACGGATATCGCCTCCGAATTCACATGATTTCAACCAATAATTTGTTGGATTTCTCATCGAGCCTGTTTTCACCTTTTGAGAGACTCCGCATATGCTTCCGTCCGGCTTCCACCTCTTTCATTAGCCTCCTCTATTGCCTCCACGGCTTGTTGCAGTATGCCTTCTGGAACCGCCAGGCAATTCCACTGGTAATCACGAATCTACCTCGTCTCAAGCCGTCAAAGTGACCAGCAGCTCCCATTCCAAGCATCCCAATCCGGACGATCAAGGCGATGCGCATTGGTGTTTGTGTTCGAAAACTCAACGGCATGAGGTTCAACTTGTACGAAGTCAGCCTCTTATTCTCAATTCCTACCCATCTCAGCGCAAAGCTAATCGCTGCTCGACCCAGTCCCACCATCACCCGCGCTTGGCCCCCCCTTGTTCTTAACCCTAACCCTCCTTCAGCCCTCAACCCGTCCCGTTTTCGGCTCCCGAAATACGACAAACACCAGAATCAACACGCCAACCAGCACTACTCCCCCTCCCACCAGATCCTGCACCAGTGAATGCACCCACAGATTCTTCGCCGCCCTCCTCTGCTCCCGCACAAGCTGATACAGATCCTGCGTTATCTCGCCGACGTCGAGCTTCAGGTCTGCCAGCTCTTCCTTGAGCGAAATTATGTGGCGCCGGTAAAGAGCAGAGTGCCTCTCCAAACGCGAGACGCGGTCGACCGTGTACTCCGGGATTGGGGAATTGCTGCGGCGGCGGCGGCGAACGGGTTGGGCTTCTTGACTATCAGCGAACCGGATCGGTGTCCCGGCTGATCTAACGCCTCCAGTCGCTTCACGCTGTGGGGCCCGAGGGACTGGAGCTGGTTCCTCGTTGCGGGCGCTCCGGCGTGGAGCCATGGTGCAATGGGAAAGCGCGTTGGCGTCGAAGAGTTGGACCGAGTTTTGCAGGCCTTGATGACTGGCTCGAGGAACAGCGAGCGGATGGTTATTCGGGATAAGGAAGCCCATGGGAAACGGATGCAGTTATCCTTCGAAGAATGGCAGACCGCTTGGCGGTGCGCTAGAGAGACAAAGAAGCTGTGAGCTCAAAGGAAAGATGACGGTTGCGGAAGGCGGGGTTGAACTGTGCCGAGAGAACAAAGAAATGGACTGGTTTTGCAGGTGTCAACTCTCGTACGTCCGCCTTCTCACGCGCTTCGAAATTAGGAACGTGGTTGTCTGGCGCTTCGACAGTGCCGTAGCGGGATCCAGTGGAAGTGTAAATTCCGAGATGGCTCGTCCGGGAGCTAAGAGACGAAAGTCGCAAGGTAAATGCCCGGCTGATCGAACAGTCCTGGGCGGCAGACTTGTAAGTTTTCGTCGTCGTCGTCGTCGTCGTCGTCGTCGTCGCAGGAGGAGCACTTGCGGAGCGCGAATAGCCGCAATACGGCTTTCGCATCCATTCTCGCAGACACCACGCACTTTCTGCCGAAACTTGCGAATGACATCGTTCCATTGTGCTACAGAATGAAGGAAAAAGAGGTAGTTGGGTAGGTCTTGGCTGCAGCTTGACTGCAATCTTGAGTTTCTAATGTGGACATGCCAAGCTAGGATCTCATCCTCATCAACTCCCTATGGAAGCATCGGGCTGCGACATTTTGACTTCCAGATTCAACAGCTACTCAACGAATTATGCGCTGTCCCCTCTCGTTTTGTCTAACTGCTCAGGTCATCGAATTTCTCGAGCAATGCCCTGAGCCAGATACCCGCTTTGAGACCGCCCTTCTCATTTACCATCTCCGTCATATCTTCCTCCGTGTCGGTGACTCCATCTCCAACCAGTCCCTCTGCAATGCGCTGGAGCACCTTCTCACACCACTCTTCCTCTTGCTTTGTGACGACCCGAACCCTGTACTGCTGAGCCAGTATGACGCACAGCGTATCGCACAGCTGTGATACCATGCGATCGTGCACTGTGATACGATCGAGGGCGTGGGAAAGCGCGGATCCGTACGTCTTCAGCAAAGTCTTGGGCTCAACAGCAGCGATGGAGTGCTGATCAAGTGTAGCCAAGGTTTGCCGAAGTTGCGTTTGGAGCGGGTCAGAGGACGAGAGTAGTAGCAAGGAAGACGCGAGTAGGGGCCGACCAAAGATGAGCTGGCGCGCTGTCGTGTCCTGCTTGTAAAGGGCAGAATCCGGGCCGGATGAAGAGGAGGGAAGCTCGAGCAACCCGTGAGTTCGGCGGAAGTCACTGTCGAGGTCGAAGCTTCTCTGTGGAAGCGGCCGCTACTGAAGAGGATGCTACGGGGGCAGGTGGAGCTAAGGGGAATGCCGCGCCGACGGATACTGTCTTGGATGTCTCGTCCGTGAATGCAGTGTCTGCATGGTTAGTCTGTGCAAAGGGAAGAAGGCATGGCGCTCACTTACGGTCTGCAGACTTCCGCGCCAATTGGCTCATCACGTCACCCCGGAGCAGGTCTGCGATGACAGAGTCGTTCTCGGTGTCATCTACATCCTCGATACCCCCCTTCTTCCGTTCCCGACCAGCCGCAGTACCCTCCGCAACATTCTCAATTTTCACAATCGTCTTGCTGCTTCCCAGAGCCACTGCCGACGACGGACGCACAAACCGCACCCTCTTCTGAGCTTCATCGGGGCTCTTCGTACTACCTAGATGAGGACTTGCGCTCGCGCTCTTAAAGTCATCGCGTTGTTCCCGATGGACACGGTTACTGCAGCGCGACATGACGTATTTGTTGCCATTCATGGCGGGATAGATGGCACCATGACGACATTGTGTGCCGTCAGGCTCGGTGGCGAGGCAGCGCTGGGGCATAATGTACAGGCGTCCAGGAAACGAGCGACGTGCTTGAAGCGAAGGACGGTCACTTGTGAAGGAGAATCGAGAGGAGACGAACTGTCAAAGCAGTTTCAGAGAACTTTGGCTCGACCGATTCGAAAACCGCGCAGGTGCGGCTCGCCGGCTTAAAGTGTTGCCTATACTGAACTCCCGCTTTGTCACTCGCTGAGCCGCTGTCCCTTCTTACTGCGAGAGGGATTCCCGCATGTGGGGCAGGAAAGCTACATTCGCTGCCCGATACGCTTCTAAAGCCCCAGGGCCAAGAAGTGAGACCAGTCTAGAGGCAAGGACACGGCACGAGGATGATGGCATCGTAAGGGCACACTCGTGGCTTGGTGCCTTCTCCAATCGGAATCGCTCAAGAGCTTGATGCCTTACGGGCTTTGGCTTTCCATGGATCAGGGAAGCTGGGGCACATCTTCACGGATCATACTGTAACGTGCCGTCAATGGGGCCTCTAGTATTGCTTCTCAATTGAGTGACAAGCATTGCGTCACTCTCGCCAACGCACGAGGCGAAAAGACGCTGGAGTTTGGACGCCTGGAAGGGATCGCTCCATTTACCCGCATACCCTCCCCACGTACTACCGCCGTACAGAATGATCGAAACGGGTTACGGTAGAGTCGTTCCCGCATCCGTCTCCCTCAAGGCTACGATGACAGAAATGACATCGCAACGCCGCTAGAGATTGGCATGCGCTCTCGTCCGCAACGTTACACAGCATCGACCGAAATTGAAGATGAGGCTGGATGGCCTCACCGCCAGTGCATATGTGCATCATCCTGATGGCCCCACGCTTTCTCACACCCGCGGAACGTGGTATCCCGCCGCTATAGGTTAATCCCCGTCTGCACTCCGCCACATACTGTATGTTGCGCAACCGGGGGAAGCACAGAAGGCGGCCCTTTACTTCGTAAGGCCAAGGCTCGCTGACGGCCCGGAAGCACCTTGACGGGGAGGAGGGGGCAGGTTTCAGAGTCCTTTGTCCTGTGTCGTTACTTTTTTTCTGGAGCTGATTGCAAGCTCCCAAGGATGCCTGATTCTCAGAAGCTCCGAAACGCTTTCGACTGGCTTCTTGTGGCTTCATTCCCGTCCTGTCCCAAAATCTGCGGGATCCCGTTTTGCCTACGCACCTACCAATCCTGCTCTCATTCGTTGCGAAAGGGACTTCGTCTGTCACATATACAGACTGCCCCCCGTGGTTTTTCTTTCCCTCAAGGCGCCTCGTCTCGCCTAGATGTTCTCTTGCCTAATTTGGTGTGATTCACGTGATCTACTCTTTTTAGTTCCTATTTTCACCCGTTTCTCCTCCACTTACTCCTTCCCTTCGCTCATCCGCTGAGAAGGTGTATAATCTCTCAACATCTCATATATCTTCTCGCTGGCTGCTCACTCTTCCATCAACTTGTCCATGGTTCAAGTTATACTTGCTGCCTCGTTCGTTGCTCAATCAAGCATCATCCGTTAGTCCTCCTCTCTTGCATTCAAAATCAGGCTGACAACGTGCGTTTCGAAGATCCTGAAGAGCATGGCACGCTGTCGTGCTCCCAAGAGCTCCGGCCCCGATCGCGGTCGCCGCTGCCGGAGTGGTGCCAATTATCATCGCCCCGGTCAGTCTTCCGGGAAATTCACGCGATGTCATAGGCATCGCCCGGACGAACTAGACTAGGACGAGGTTCCACAGGATCAGACCCTAAATCCCCGCCGTTCCGCCACGCCCACCCGCCGCAGCGATGCTCGCAGTGTCACTCCAGGAGGAGGAGGAGGAGGTAGGTCGCGGTCGACAAGTGTTGTGTGGAAGAGTGTCGAGAGCAACGAAGGGGTGGAGGGGGCAAATGATTCCTGGAGTGGCTCTGACGAAGAGGAGGATGATGAGCAAGGGAAGGAGACCGATGACGATGAGACGACGACGTACTCGGAGCCCGAATTGGTACGAGCCTATCGCGGCCCTACGCCAGCGCCGATTTCCTCGCGTACAAGGAGCCAATCCCGCAGCCGCTCGGCCTCCGAAAGCCGTGCTCGTTCAGTCTCTGCTACCCGTCAGCAACCAACCAGTCGTTCACACTCACGTTCCCGTACGAACACTCCCCGAAGCCCCACACCAGCACCATCTGGCTTTCGTCGTGGCCGTATGCCCAACGTGGACGTTCGAGCATCCACGCCGGAGCGGCAATTTCTTTCCACGCCGACCAAGACGCAAGAAGAGACGTACGGCCGCCAGTTGACGGCGCAGATGCGTCAGCTGACTGCCGAAAGTATTCCCATCCGCCAGCAGGCTAGCTATCTACGCCGCAACAGCAGCAGCAACACCAACAGCCCCGACAGGGAGTTAAGCAGCGACTATGTCCGTGCCACGGCCGATGACTTGACCATGGCAAGGCTGAGTCTGCATGAGCACGCCTTGGGCTACGCCAGCCAGACCATCTCTGGCATGCATCAGGTGATTCAAAACCAGGTTGGCAGGATTTCTGACCACGACCAACGCCTCGATCAACACACACGAGACATCGTCGGCGTTGATAGGGATGTGCGCAGCCAGAAGGACAGGCTGGATCGCGCGGAGACGGAGTCTGCCGGGCTCAGAGAGGATGTCGACAATCACGCTTTACGGATCCAACTACTGGAGGACTTGGGAAGACGCGGTCAAGGCAGGACTGTCAGGGATGTCTGACAGGCTGTCGATGGAACAACAACGACATGAGGAGGTCCGGGACGATTGATCGTGGGAGTGTTGCATTGCGGTATATCTGTGAGCTTCTTGGTCGCCGCGATGGCTACATCGTGACCCATTGATTTCCTTCCCATTACCTCTTAATTGCGCTCTGGTTTCCTTTTTAATGATCTTTTGGTTGGGATAGGGTGGAGAGTAGCGTGGAGGAAATGGCGTGGTCACTACCTTCTTCCTTGATTGGATCTTCTTCCCTTACGTCTTGATTGATGGATTGACTTTTCTCTTTTTAAGTCACCAACCTATAGAGGTTATGGTGACTATTCTTTATATCTTGTCCCTCCGGATCTTCTTCTTCCAAGTCCCCATAGCTTACACCCTTCCCTTAGGAGTGAAATTGAGCTTGAAAAAGAGTGCAGATGAGTGAAATACCGCGCACGCAGGTAGATTCGAAGGGGTTTAGGATAGAAAGTCAACGTGCAACTCTAACTCTCTGCGCCGGCCTGCCGCACCGCATGTACTCCGCTACTCCTCACAGCACAAGCATAGCGCAGAACCCCAGACCGACATTTTTATAATTTGAATCTCGGCCAAATTAGCACTCTCGCAGAATAAAATTCCTACGATTCGAATCTTCCTTCGAGATAACTCGGTGAGATGCCGGCGCGACCTCGCATGCTCTCGCCGAACATGTATTTCCCTGCGATTAATGGAGCTCTTAGTCCGGAGTGGTAAGGCGGGTTCGCGAGCTTGCTACTTTCGGGGGTTAGCTAGCCACCCCTCGAGAACTGGGACGGGAGCCAGCTAGGATCAGATCGACTGCAAAGTCGAAGGCGAAGGAAGACTAGGAAGATCAGGGCACTGTATTTCCAACGAGGCGACTGCACTGGGTGGGACGTAGGACAGAAAATAAAAATGGGTCGGAGGCTAGAACCAGGCCGGGATCGCTGCGAAGGCGAAGACCGGCAAAGGGAGATAATAGAGCTGTTCTTCCACCTAGACGACTGCACTGGATGTGGGAGTGAAAAGAAAAATAGACCAGAGGCTGAAACTAGAACCTGATCGGATTAGCTGCGAAGGCGTAGGCGAAGAAAGACCAGAAGAGGAAGAGACGGTAACGCTGTTCTTTCGACGAGACGACTGGGCCGGGCCGGGCTGGGCTGGGCTAGGCTAGGCTGTCTCGAGCCAGTTAGGACGAACGAAGCTCCGCGGGATATGCGCTACGTGGATCGAGCTGAGATGATGGTGGTGCAAGAGTTAGCGAGTGCGAATGGTTGATGCGTTTTTGGATGGGAGGATTGATCACAAGTATACACGAAGATATTGCGGAATAGATAGAAGGACTGGGTTCTGAAACTAGACGGAGATGTATGCAGCGAAACGCTTCACAAACTCGAAGACAACAACGCAACTCAGCAAAGGGATAGAGAGGTTGGGAGGAAAGGAACGCAGGACACATGCCTGCGGACCATTGGTCGCTAGCTCCACCTACCGTCAACCGCGCTCCATGCCCACCTCAGCCATCTGCACGTTCGCCGCCGTCGAACAGATCGCTTGTCCGCACCTTTGCGGCCCGCAAACATATCTTGATCTCCCTCTTGCAAGCTGGACCATGGACCGTCAAACCCCAGCGATGGATCTCGTTGATCCAGTGAATGAGCTTCTCCGTATCGGCCGCTAAGCTGGAACAGTCCCCCGTCTGCAGCCGCTCCATAGTGCATCCCACCCACTCGCCCTCGTTGCACTGCGGCTTCAACACCCAGGCGGTGTAACTGCTTCCGGCGAGTGTCATCCCAAAATGACGGACTTCATCAATGGGGGTCGGGCTCCAGGACTGGCCTTTGGCTTTGCCGGGTCTTTTCGCTTTCCTGGCTTCGACGACGTCATTGTCTGCAAGTGCCCGGCGCCAGAGCAAGAACCGGTTGTACAAAGCGATCGATCCAGCCGCTGCGACCTGCTTCATCGCAGGCGTAACAGCACCCGTCTTCTCTTCGTCATCGTCGCGCTTGAACTCGATGGTGAAGTAGGGGCATGTGATGTTGCCCTTCACGTACGTGATGTTCTGTACCTCAGACTGCCATTTTTCATTGAACCCTCGGAGCGATATCCAGTAGGAGCAGTCCGGACGCACATCCCATCTCCAGTTGTGTACTTCGTTGTCCGCCTCGTCGAGACACGGCGGCTTTCGCCAGTGGGACGGATCGTTGACCGGGAGCGAAGGGTTGACCATGCGTTGGATGCGGAATTGTTCGTCTTTCCTGATAGGATCAGCACGGCGTACCCCTTTGAGCAGCTCCTCCTTCGCAAACGTCGCGAACTCGGCTTCGACCAAGCGTTGTCGCACCATCTCCTTATACTCGGCGGTGATTTCCTCGCAATTCGCCTCGCTTGCATCCACCCAAATCTTGATATGGTCCAGACCTTCGAGGCGCTTGTAGTCGGTGTCGATAACTGTGTCACCGTCGCCATCGCTGTCGCTGTCTGTGCCAGTGTCGCAAACCGTGCCGAAATATTTGTGTGCTCCACTGCTCACCGTCTTGATCGGATTGACAGCAATGTGGTGGGGCGCCATGACGACGCTTTCGAATAGGACGTCGCGCGGGCCGGGCATGGTATTCAGCTTCTTCCTCTTTGAGCGGCTGGTCGTCTTTGATATGGCAGATGCGGTCTCGGCGGTTTCGAACGTCTCGGTGGTAGAGGGTGTGGGCATGACGGTGGACGGTGCGGAGACGGGAATCTCTCCAGCGTTGACATCTTCATCGTTGGTGGCCTTCTTCTTCCCCTTCTGAGACCTCGTCTGTCTTGACCCGGTACTCATAGCTCGCACGGCTGTCCAGAGTTCTTGGATGTATTCGGCGTCGGTTGCAGGCGCGGCCGTCGAGAAATGAGGCAGATAGCAGGAGGGGCTTATCGGAGAAGCGGTGTCTGCCACATGGTCGGTGTCCCAGCCTGCTCCGTGGTCGCACGTCCAGCCATCTTGGATCGGCCGGTGTGTCGCGTGTTCCGGCTCGCTCGAGATTGAGGCTTCGTCGCCGATTCGACGCGGCGGCCTTCCTAGAGAGTGTTGTGCCTTGCCCGCAATGTCAATTCCCCGACGAACTGTTTGACGGTTTGCATGTACAGTGTCTCCAAAGCGTCTCGTCCGTGTGGGCCGAAGAGGGCGGGGCCGGGGTGCTGCGCGGTTGCTTCGTCGAGGGTGGCTTGCGGTTGGGAGAGGCTGGGAAGCGACGGCTGGTGAAGGGTTGCACGAAGAAGGGGTCGATTTGCGCATTACGTTTGGCGGATAATTGTGCGGGCACAGTGCAGCGACCTTTGTTGTAGCGGTAATGTGAGGCTGGCGTTCGTGGTCGTGGTGAGAGTCCGTTAGGGGTGGATTGTTTTGGTGTTGTTGTTGATGTTGTGGTCTTGGCAGATCGACGGCAACGCCCGAGGTCCAAAGATAAGATAAGAGCGATCTCCGAGCGGCCCCGACTATCTCGGGACGGACACTGAGCAACCCCGCAACGCAGCAACTTTCCGTAGGCGTGCCAAGATGGCGAGAATACTTTCCACCCTCATCGATGCATAGGCGCATCCACCATCTGGAAGAGCATTACGCCACGTTCAGCATCGGCGACGAACGGGCAGAAATGGCCAATTAGCCCGCGCAAGCGCGCCATCGAAGGCGTCAAGGACGACGATATGTGGCACATAGTCTGCAGCGACATCAAGGCAGGCAATCAAGAGGAACTGCACTTCAAGAAGCTGGTACACTCGCAGATTGACCGAAACTCGGCGAGGGCATCACCAAGATCGCACACTTCTCGGGTAATGAACGCGCAGGTCTGTTTCGACCACATGAGCGGAAGAGCCGTGGCAGCAAGGCCGCCGAGAGGTCGAGCCGTACGAAGGAGATACTGATTAAAAATTTGAGGTTGGCAGGCTTGTATCACGCAGAGGGACGTCATGCGCAGTCGGCGAAACCGGCAGACGACAAGGACGGTTTCGACCACTGGGGCGAGGGCAGCTTCGGCATCCGTTTCGGCAGCCGGTGTGGTAGGACGCTCCTCTGGTGTGGAAGTCTCGGAAAGGACAACTGGAGGAGCAGGAGCGTCTGGAGGCGCCACGAGATCTGGAAGAGATTCGTCATTAGGGAGCCGCACATTGGCGCAAATGATACAACTCCCAGAGGAGCCCCTCGCTATCGAGGACGAAACAGAAGCTGAGGGACCAGGCAGTGACTACGGTGATTCTGAGAGATCGGGCCACTATGGCGTCGGCTGGTAACGCGCTTATTCCCCTGTAGTAGCCGGATAAGGAGACCGGTGTTGGCCGCATGCTAACGACGCAGATTCTGCCGCCGGGTGACCCTCTGATAACGCAGCTGCTACTACAGGGGAAGAGGAGGGCATGAAAACAGCCCTATATATACATGCGAACCGCGAGAGTCAAGTAGCGTAAACGATGCAAGCGATAGATCGCAATTCACAACAACCGGCCTGGGCGCGGAGGGCGCCACGTTGGTGGTGGCTGCTAGCTATGGCAATATGAAGAGTCAAACGCCCCATCTTCCGCTTGGATCGAGAGGCGTTGGGTGTCGCAGCCGGTGGAGATTGGGGAGGGGTCGACGATTATTGCGGAATTGGATAGTAAGGAGATCGCGAGGATACGGGGAGCCTGGCGTTGAGGATTGTGGATGGTACGATTAAGGCAAGGTAGCCGGGGACTTTGTTGGTGTAGACGGCGATGAAGGCTACGGTGAAGATGGAGCCGAAAGTTGTGCTGGAGCCGAAAGTTGTGCTGGAGGCGAAGCATCGGTCTTGCCTCTCCTAAACGGTGAATCCGTCGGTCGCAACGTATTGCTTTTGACCGTTCGATAGCTCCCTCCTGTGCGGGTACAGCGCGCCGAATCGCCAACATGGAAACCTCACAGCCTGTTCCGTCGGCCATCAAGAGCGTGGAATTACACTGGAAGTGATTTTTGCGTGCCTCTTTTGGGGAACCAACGACATGTCTTCCACGAACAGCGCTGTGCTAGTCGGACGGATCCGAGCATCACGCATACGACCACTGTCCTCAAACGCGGGATGGTTGAAATCAAGGGTTAATTTTCGCACAATGTCATCACAACACCATCTCCACTGGTCTGTAATGAGAGGGGTCGGAGCCTTCGTTTTCCAGAGACAACGTGGAAACCGAACGAAAAGAAAACCACTAAATCCGCCGTCATCAGCCAAATCCATCCAAAATGTTGGCAAGTCATGTGCTGCCGCCAACTCTTCAGGTCCCGCCCCCTCCAGCACCTCCCGTCGCGACGTTCTTCAACATTTCCAGGAGATACGGCAATACAGAGTGGCTCCTGCTCGAGAGTTCGTCAGTTGAGGGTTGTTAATTTTGAAAGGGTTGATGCAGGAACGAGACGGGAGGTTTACGGCGGCTGTCCTTGTCGGCCCGTCAAACCCGGCTACATTGGCGGTAATGGGCGGCGGTGACAGCGTATTTGGCTCCATCTCTACGGATGGCAGGAAGGAAAAATGAAGAGTTGGATGAGGCGATCCAAGCGCATTCAGGAAAACGTTTTCCAAAGCTCAAGTTCGGAGCTTCTTCTACCGATCAGTGATCGCTGACAGGAGAACATAAGATTCACTGAGCGCCGGAATCGGCGGACCGACCCGCTAGAACAGTGACGTCGGTCTAGAATCCATCCCGCCGACTGTCGAAGAGTTCCGTCGTCGAACGCGCGAGTCACCTCTTCTACCGGCCGCACCGCAGGTGTTTGGAGTTACATCCGCCCACGCCCATTGCAGGGTCCTAAAAAGGTACATTGTCCCGAGTGTTCGGTCTGAGGCCCAGAACGAAGTCACGCGCGAGGCCGGTGACTGTGGGAGCTATGGGGTTGCCCTAAGAAACCCGCCCTGCCCCTTGATATGCGGACTTCCGCCCTTCTCCTCAACACTCCGCTCTGATTACGGAATTCATTTCAATCGCTGGATTCGTAAGGTTTCCGGCTTGCTACAAGCGCTCATCTCGGGACGAGAACCTTGACACGGCGAAACGCTCCGTGAGAAAAGGAAGGGGGTTTAAAGGATTCCGGGCCCCGTTTCTTCCCACCCTCGGCATGTGAATGACACGAGAGCATTTGGCGCCTAGGGGAAAGAAAAGGCCCACGCGTCCGTCGTAAGGAATCCACGGGGCGTGGAAGCCGGTAGCGTCCGGCCAGCACCAACTCATGTAAAAGGACCGGATAGGGCGAGGTGAAGTGTCTGTACGAAAAGGGGTTAGCCCCATCCAGCCTTGGGCAGCGCTTCATAGCATGGCTCTCTAGCGGAGGGCACTGGAAGTCCTGCGGCGGATGCAACGGTAAAGCCACAATGACATGACGCCGAATCTACCGGGCACATAGCGCACGTATCTGAACTTTCGCAGCCCGATGACCTCTCTACTGACGAGGAGAACTGCACCTGAAGGGTCGTCTGCGGGGGCACAGGGGTGGAAGCTGTGGGCCCGGCCGGCTGACGGCGTAGGGTGCGAGAAAATGATTGTGTCGCGGTCAGCTGCGGGCTATGTCAACACTGCGACGTCGGATCCTCAGGATACCAAGTACGTGAGCACTGGATCGTGACAGCGTGGTCCGCAAGGGGACGGGAATTGAAGGCCAGAAGTATGTGTGACCTTGAACAGCCCGCGCCAGGCGGCCAAAACTCAGTGCCATACTTCTTCGCGCTTGGGCATGAGAGAAGCGGCTCACGGAGCATGGTTTCTAGCTCTGCATATTAGAAGACCACGAAATGCTTCGGCGGCGCGATCAGATCCAGCAGGCCGACATGTGGAGGATAGACCTGATGTATCAGCAAGAGTGATGGTGAATCCACTTAGACCGGGGTATACGTAGTGAGTCGCTGCTTTCTCCCCTAGCCCTAGCTGCACAACCCCTCCCCATCTTTCTTTCTTCATAACTTTCCTATTGATATCTTCCGCCTCGGCTACCTGTTGTCCTACTGCTCATTAATTTACTGTAGTTGCAGGCGGAAAGTAGGTTAATTCATATTGTATAATTGGTTGAATTGTGTCTTTTAAGGTCATATAACCAGCTAACGCTCAAGGGTGGCGAGGGGGAAAACTTTGCCCTGCAACCACGGTAGCTACCAAGGCGCCGAGTCGGCTGGTCTATGCATTCCGCCACCCGCATTGTTGCAGCACATCACCTTTGTCGAGTATGCTGCTATCTACGTATATAATCGCTTCAAAACCTCTCAATATCAGCAAACAAACTTTCCAGCAACTCGGTCGAGCTAGTTGAGACCAATCTGTGGGCCTAAACCGTAAGCTTAAGCCCTTTCCTACATTCTTAATGGAGCTAATCGGGCAGAATTTGCGAAACCTGAAGTAACGACGCACAATATCCACAATGGCCAAGCGTCACACAATGTCCAGGCAGGACGAGGCCCACATCATCCACTACATCAAACAAATCTCCGCGAACTCATGGCTCATTGGAGACTGGATCCTCACTCGGAGCTCGCCGCCTCTGCCCTCGACCTCGGAGTACCCGAGCTGGATTGACGAGGCTGATAATGCATCCTATGCCTTCACCTCCTGCTCGGCACCCCGTTCTCCTCCACCCACGACCACACTCGACACCGCCCACATCAAGCTTATCTACGACTGCTCTAACTTCTCTGCAGTCTTCTCCATCGGCACTAAAGTCATGTGCAAGATCAGCGTTTTCAATCCCTCGTCCTCCGACGCCTCCGCGGACATAACCCACGAAGCGGACACGCTGTCGTACGTCTGCTCTAAACAGCCCAACTCGTTTACAACACCCCGCGTCATCCACTCCTTTAACACCGCCGAGAACTATGCCGTGCTTATTATGACTCGCGTGGCTGGGCGCACGCTTGCTTCCATGTGGAAGGAGATGAGCGAGGGTGCGCGTGAGGCCTGCGCTAAAGCTGTTGTGGCCGCAATTGAGGAGATGATGGGGTGGGAGTCAGATTTCCTGGGGGGCGTGAACGGAAAAGGAATTCAGGAACCCTTTCTTGTGCGCGGGTCATCACTCGGGCGGGACGACTCTATGTACAATCCACTCGCCATGCATAAGTTTTGCGAGCAGGTCGGCATGGGAATGCAGCCGCCATTCGTCTTCTACCATGCCGATCTCGGACCGACTAACGTTCTCGTTCTCGACGGTACCGATACCGCGTCCACCCCCAGCTCTTCCACGGATAGCTCTTCCACAAACACATTTAACTCGCCTAAGGCCGCGATTGGTATCATCGACTTTGAAGTTGCCGGCTTCCTCCCTAAAGACTGGATCATGACCAAGTTCTGCGTGACCGGCGGTATGGATCTGTCGTTCGAGGATGATGATAAGGTGGAGGGTCAGGATCCAGTCTGGTGGCGCATGAAGGTTGCGACTGGGGTTAGGGATAAGCTAGGCCTCAGGCAAGTAGCGCACGAGTGGGCCAAGTGGAAGTGGATGGCCGAGGAGTAGTAAGGAAGAGTTAGGCGCCCATCCCTTGGGAGATAGGCTTAGGAGAGGATCTATCATGTGCTATCTACCTCTGCGCGCTGAAATATGCTATCTAAACTCGAAAATCCTCGAACTTAGAGCTCCAGGAAAAGCCGCTCAACACTATGAAAGTGTCTGATATGAAATAGAAATGAGTGATACTTGCCTTCTTCCTCCATGCGATAATGCCGTGGAAATTCCGACCCCTGTTGACAGCTCACCGCAGCTGCCTCCGCTGTCTCTCTACCAATGTCCTTGACCTCCTCTATCATCGCCCCTCACTAAACACCCGCCACAACTGCCCCAGCCGTGTCTCCAACATATCCACCTGCACTACCACCGACTCCCTTTCCGTCGTCGTCGCCACCCTTTCCATCCTGATTTCCTTCCGCTGCCCCCTTCTTGTCGTAGTCACACCCCTTATTTCCACCATTTCTGCCCTAGTCCACATCAACACCCCGGTCCGTCTCACCCGTCTCGCCCGTGTTATTAGTGCCAGTCTGAGGGGCAGTGCCGGTCTGAGGGGCAGTGCCAGTCTGAGGAGCAGTGCCAGTCTGAGGGGCAGTGCCAGTCTGAGGAGCAGTGCCAGTCTGAGGAGCAGTGCCAGTCTGAGGAGCGTTGGTAGGCTGAGGAGCGTTGGTAGGCTGAGGAGCGTTGGTAGGCTGAGCGGCATTGAGATGGTGATCATGGAGAAGGATCAACATAGGGAGAGGGTGGCGTCGGCAGCGCTCGCATGACTCTGCCCGTGTCCGGTTGTTGAAGCCGCAATCTGGGCACTTTCCCCCCATTTAGTTGGTTGAACGGGTGTAGCAACACTGCAGATTGGTTCTGGGATACTATGGGGTGATTCGAACTCCGTTGCTTCTCCGTGTCCCGTTGTTGGTTGCGATGGTGGCGAACGAAGGGAAGTGATGGAATGCTCGAATGTAAAGAGCCGGCCTTTTTAAGCATGGATTTCGAAGGCTCGTGGTCTGGCCTAGCAAACATTACTCGTATCATCTGCGGAAAATGTGCTTGCGACTACGGCTTGGCCAGGGGAAACACTTGAGGGTTTCGCGCGCACGTAACATGAATGTTACTCTAATCATCTGCAGAATAAGTGCTTGCGATTGCGGTTTGTGCTTAAGAAAACACTGGATGATAGGACGCATCCGACAGTTATCATGATTGCGGTGCTGTTGCTGGAAGTCACAATTGCCGGCTATTTGGTGTTTGGTCGTGTGATTCTTGGGTTTGGGCGCACGGAGACACTACCAATGCCGACTGAATGAGGGTCTTCGCTGAGTGTTCGAGCGCCATACTCTCGCAGCACGCCTCGTTGCAGGGCCATGGGGGCGACTCATACCAGGCACGGACATTCGCTCTTGCCAGAGGCGCGCTCGGCTTTTGAAAAAGGCGTTGATGTGAGGATGGCTGAGGAAACACGAAGATACTGGTGGACTACTGGGTGAAGCCGTTGATGTTAAAGTTCGGGCCGGCTTCTTCCGTCGCTGAGTCATACACTGGGAAGGCACGCCCTAGCCACATAGCACAGCCACGTTGAGGCCCGACAACAACAACTGCCGATCACGACATTTTGCACCAAAACAACCGTCCCTGTCGTCCATACGCACGTTGCGCTGCACATAGCTCTGTGTCTCACCACCGCTCTGCTCGCACTAGCCCAATGGTCCCTAGCCTCTCTACTGCGGCTGCCTCGTCCCCATGTTCCAACACCGCTGCTACAACCTGTCCAGCCCAAGTGCACCTGCAATATTCCTTCTGGTCTAAAGTCATGTCTACGCACTATAACCATTCACGATGGGTATCAGCGACAGTGGCACTTGCTAGCCTTCCAGGCGAGACGATTATTACAAGACCGGCGCTTCCCTCCGATTGTAGTCGAAGACCTGCAGCGTATCAGAAAAGAGTCATTCTTTCGGACTTTCTTTGGTAACTAATCTACGAGAATTGAATTTGGCATATGTGGTCGGAAAAGGGCAGTATCTCTCCCGTTAGGAAGCCTCGATGTGGACAGCACTTCAGTCTTCTAGCACTAGAAATTACACACTTGATCGTCAACAGCCGGTCGCCAATAGCGTGATCGACGATATTTCAAAGGATGCCGCTGAGCAATGAAACCTGGAACCGGTTGTTGAGAAATGTGTCTAACGGCCTCCATATAGTAGCAAGTAGCGCCATCAACATCCTATTCCTTCTAATGCACGTTCGGGTACGCGGTGTATGTGTTTGTTGTCAAGAAGAAATAGACGGTGTTGCCAGCGGCGGAGGCTTTCGATGCGGGTGACCGATACGAGCCTTACCACCCCCTGCTTGATATCTGCGGCGCCGCACACTTCCCACTAGGCACTGACCATCTCCAGAAGCATACCGGTGATCTTACCAGCTAACTCAGGTTGCATCTTATGAATCCAGGGGTACAGAGCGTGACCCGGCATCTGCTTCGACGCTCGGTTCCTGGGGTTGTGGTTCGACTGCTTACCGTATGTCGATTTGCTGCTGGGGCATCAAGGAGAAGGGGAAGGAGAAGGAGCCTGCCGAGGATTCGGAGGATAAGGACACGGTAAGTTCAACTGTCATGAAGATGCTCTCCTTTTTCGCGGTGGGACTGTTCTATTAGCCAGCATTAGAACATCATGGGTTGTCGTAGCAGATGATTGCGGAGGACTATATGATCTTTCTTATCTTCATGACCGGACCTATCTCGGGGTTCGAGCCGCCCAATGCAGGAAGGACTATGGATGACAGTATGCACACTTTAATGTCGCCTTCCTCTCGTACATCATACCCCATCGCTCCTCCAATCCCGGTAACGCTCTCAATCATAGTCACCACAGTCTCTCATATCGTCTCTTCCCTTCCAGTAGGCCTTCACCTGCCCTCCCAGGGCCTATGATGCCTCTCTCGTGTGCGCTACCTGTGTCTTTCTCGAAGTACATTCGCGATGCCGAACCATACCAGACGCTCCGCGGAGAAATGGGAGGTGTATCCGATCAGGAAGACGGGGAGCTTGTGTCCCTGCTCTTCGGTGTAAAGCATCGTTGTTCAAGCCACCAATATCGCGACTTCGTGTAGCGAGCGGGTCGTGATGAGGAGGTATCGAGCGAGTGTCTAGCGGGCGGATGCGCGGGGTGGGGGTGGGCAGCGTGGGTCTGAGTGTTCAGCAGGGGTCGGCGGGAGGAGTGAGGTACATACATAGCCCGGACTTCCTTCGGGAACTGCCGGGGTTACTGAGAGACCATGAGTGGCATTGTCCAACCATTCCCTCACTGGAACCGGAGATCTGGCATTGTTTGCTCACTCTCGCGGAAAAGGACGCGATGGAAGTCGATGTCTGAGGCATCGTCCTCAGCTGCTGAGCCCAATGAACGTCCCGGCATTATAGGATCGCGGTAGGTCGTGTCGGATAGCACAGAGATCGGCGCTGTTCAGATGGCAATGTCCTGACATCCTTAGATCACCTCGTTGAGGGGTTAAGCGGCAAATAGTCTAGAAGCATGCCGAAGAATTCTGGGTTGAAGGCAGAGAAGGCTGGGTTCCGTCAACGGTGTTGCCATATCGGCTGAGGGGATCAGATGTGACTCACCAGCAGTAGATCCGATGAAGGAACCCTGAATCTTCGCACTATGCTCCGCCATGCTCACTTGATACTTGGTTGTCGGCGTATACACACCGCAGCTACCGAGAGCCGCCGTGGTAGGACTTCAGCATAGGCCATGCTGGAAAGCCGATGCGGGGCATTGTCGCGTTATCCAACAGGATGCCTGCGCGAAAATGCCTCCTGGCCCAATCGTACGCAACGCGAGCGTGACTCCCATACTCCTCCTCTCCTCACAGTATGAAAAACTTCATTCGACGGCGTACATGAGGGGCATGCGCATGGGCCGCGGTCGGGAAGCGGGGGCGCGGATCTAGGACGAGGACGGCGGGCACGGGCAGTATCAATCTGCAGACGAGAGCTGTACGATGAGCGATTGCACAATCAGCGGGCCAGACTTTACACGTACCGCGTATGGGTTCCAGGACCCATGAAGCCTACCAGAGTGGCATCGCGAAAGACCATGCTCCTGGCTCCGAGGGCTTTCCCGCAAATAGGTATTGCCCAAGCCTAGCTCGCCGTATCTTAATCTGGAGCCGCGATGGGCACCCAACCACTCCCGGCCGATGTGAGCTTGCGGCTCTTTTCTGTTATCGTGTGGTGTCGCACATGTGCGTGGATGTGGTCTTCCACGGCAGGGACCTGAATGGAGCGTGCAATGCGGCGATATTTTCGGGCTTAGTCACTGGATGCATCATCGCCGGGGTAAAATTGTGGTTGTGAGGGATGGGGGTGGGTGACGCGGTGCGTGGCTGGTGATGGCACGTGAGGGCGCCACACTTACGTCACCCTCACGGCGACCGACAACGGCTTCGAGTTAGAGACATGCATGCCCACACGCGCCGAATGGCTTTCTCAGAGGTTATTCCCACAATTATTTGCTTCTCGCCCTTCGAAAACTTCTGCATAAAAGCGAGCCAAGAGACAGCACGTAACTCGGGGTTCATTACCGACACCAGAGCTGTTGAAGTCTATCCACAAGCTACTGGAAAAGCCATAACCAAATACTCAGTTCTTCATTGCGTCGATGTTGAGAAGAGATGGCTCGTCCAGCATATCCCCTTCATTACCTCGTCAATTCACCAGAACAGGAATTCTACATCAACATGTAGCCTTTCTTCTGGGGAGCCTGCGGAAGGGACATCCAATCCGCCACCATCGTCTCCGCGGCCCATTCCACGCCCAAGGAACCTGGATGGAGGATCCGGCTGCTACTAGGAAGAGCTAGATCTTGGCTTTGGCCGCGAGCTGAGAGATGACATCCACGCCCGCGCTCGAGAATTGCCAACCAGGAACCTAAACTACGGCGCGATTATCAGGACTTGGACTCAAGACACGGTGGCTCTCAGCCAATGCCGATATCATGGATGTGGTGTTGAAAGTAGCACGCACCTAGCGCTCCTGCCCGCCATGCAGTATCCCGCGCGCCTATTCCCAGGATATATCTCGTTTCCAGGGGCGTTCGAGAGCAACCAGAACTGCTGCGTAAGGCTTAGTCAAATCAGTGCGGCGTACTGGGCATTTCAGCAAGCCTGCTAACCAAGGAGCCGAGATGGTTCGGCGCTATTTACCATGCATGCATGCAGCAGCTCCGCATCTACATAAGGCCTAATGACGAGGCCTCTGTTGACAGATACATTTACCGCAACAGCGACCAAGAAACTGCTGCCCGCGGGCTCCGCCGCCAGCTGCGATGAAATTCCAGGGGCTATTCCTAATTAGGAATCTTTAGCGACCATCCCACCTGGATGACGCCCAAATCTCGTTGACCTCCTGATTGTCAAACGTGACGTCCTGCGGAGGGTAGAGCGCCATTTCCGTAGAGTCACATCCTCTGCGTCGTCATCGTTCCATTTTTGTTTCGCGCTAAGCATATCGTGCTCCCTTCCTTCTGGCATGGGCCGAATTCCGCGTATCTCTCTCGGATTCACAATATGCGACGTCCGCTCGGTGTCCTGCTGCTATCGCACTCGCCGTTTCGTCGACGTTTGACTCGTCATTGTAGTAGAAACGGCGGACGAGACCCCATTAGTGCGTCAACTTCGGTCCACCGTCGAGTTTTGTCCTGGTCGAGATGCGTCGGCGAGCCGCCGGAGCATCAGGATCCCCTCAAAGCCAGCCATCAACACGACGCACGTGGAGGCTGGCACCCGCATTCATTTACTGCGTCTTCAAGCCCGAAGAGCAACAGCAAAAAGAGGGAGGATGCACATTATCTCGCACTTTTTCCTTCATCTGCGTGCGGAATACGAGCGGAGAGCGTAGGTGGGTTTGTGGCCCCACGTCTTGCGGTCTTGCTTCCATTTCGTCGACGATTCACGACGTCTCCTCATTGCAAGCTGCTTCACCTCCATCACCGGATCGCGGGAGCTTTCTGAAACAGCACTGCGCCTTTTAAGAGTAGGAGGGTGAGTGTGATGATGCAGAGGAACTGCGATCTGAAGTTGTCTGTGCTGTGCGCCGTTGTCGGTTGGACGGGTCCGAGCCCTTGGATCGAGAGCGTGGACTTCAGACGGTGTGATGTTGTATAGATGCCGCGATTGATGAGCCGGGAGCGGGGAGCGGCGGAGGGCAGGGGCAATTGCTCATCAACGCCAGGTAACGCTCCTCGTTGGCACCGAAGTTCATGGCATTGATGTTCGTGAATGGAAGGTGAGTCACCATCTCATACGTGCGCCGGACAAGGTGAGCCAGCGAGTTCCTTAGGGCTTGCTTGTCTGTATGTTTACTTAGCCGATGTCCGAATTCACACACGAGAAACATGAGGTAGGGTGCTCCCAAGCGTCTGGGCACAGCAGACAAGAATCACACAAATCGCTTAATAGTATCGTTCCAATACGTACCGCCCTTTCCCAGCTGGACTGGTTGTTTCTGGATCAAGGCTACGCTTCGCGCTATCCCGTTCATCCGCCATCCACTATCCCAACACGGGGCAGATTTCCACCTCAACCGCGGGTGTCTGGAAACGCCCACATGACTGCTTTGACAGCGGGAAGACGCCTTTGCTACCACTTAGAAAGTTTCCGGCTCACCGACGCCGATTTGCTAACCTCTGAAAACAGCGTGTCTTGGTCACGTGGAACTTTGGAATTTCATTCCAGTCTTGCCCCACTCTTTGTTAAGCGACTCGATGGCTTTCAGCGGGATGCGGCTGCAAGACACGACGCGCTCCCGCTCAAAGCCGGCTTTCGCATCGTTCTCCCTGCACTCAATACTTAATAACGGGCGTTATGTATACGCGGGATTTGATACTTACTGGGGCGTCCCAGAGCCGCGCCTATCACCTATGCCGCAGCTGTAGAACTTATTCTGCTCTCTGGCGCAAGGCCAAAGAAAACAGTTACAGCGGCCTTGATTTTGAGGGCATGCGAGATTGTACTTGGGCTCCCCGGCTCATATGGTCTAGGTAATGCTGCGCATTGCAACTGTCGAACTGAAGATAGACAATCTCGTCATTTGCGAATTCCAGCCCTGCTAGAGCATATAACTGAACCTTGGAAGCGGTCGATGCACGTAATCGCGAACTGCATTAGAGGGAGGAAATGGACGTTTAAACGATGCTGTGTCGGCGAAGTAGACTAGACAACGAGGCGGACTGCGTTTTATTCACAAACGCAACGCATAACTCTCGTTATCCCCAGTCGCCTGGGAAGGGCCGTTCCGTCATGTCCGGCATCCATGACCCACACAAGCCACCAACCTAATCTTGTCAACCTCCACGGTCCTACACCTGCTGCGGTAATCTCAAAGTCAGAGAGGTCATGTGGCTGTCTGAGAATCGGACATACCCGCAGTCATGGTAACTAACTGGCTGGAGGAAGCTTGCGGCGCCAGCGGGTTTACGCACCCTTGTCCTCGTATGCGTGAGGATGGGTAGCGGTAAGGACTATAGCAAGGGCCAGTCTGCTTCGGCGTAGCCTCTTCCTTCTCCGGGACCTCACGAGACCGGGGCTGCGGTCCGGAGCCCTCCAGAGTCTCCTGTGGCGGAGTTCCTAAGCTGCGATGCCAAAACAGCCTAGACCGGTCCACACAGGAGGTCCGACAGCATGGATTCTGGTGTGGCCAAGCAGTGCAAGCACGAGCGCCTTTGAACTCCTTAGCGGACTTCTAGTCGTCTTCACCGCCCGGGTTATGCACTTCCGTTTCTGGAAGATTCGGCGTAGTGACTCTGCGGGAGTTGATCCTGCGACTAGCAAGATCTACGCGCAACCGCCCAAGGCAAGCTCTTCGGTCGTTCTCCCTGCATCGGGCCAGAGCGAAGCCCACCTCGATGGTTAGTAGATGAACCATCACTCCTCTCCCTTAACTTATCCAAAAAGCTGCCCCTCTTTTTCTTCTTCTTTTCCGCTCCCTCGCGGGGCTGTGGTGCGCTCTCCGACAGTGACACTACAATCTGTGGGAGTTCATCGGGAGACCGCAAATCATCGTGTGAGAGCTCTAAGCGCCTTGTCACAGGGTCCATTCTCGTGGTTGCGAAAATGGGATCGTTGCTGCCTCTTGCGTTGTCCGAACTCTCAGCTGCGTTACTAGTGGGCTGTAGCTGGTCATCACCTGTAGACTTAGACAGGTTGGTTGAGTCGCTCACGTTTTCTCTCGTCTGCTCGGCAGCAACAATGTGAGGGATATCGTCAAGAAGAAAAGAACTCCGGGATTCGAGGTCATCGCGACTCATAGCCTGCCGGGGGCCTTGTGCACCATTGCTGGATGCGGCCTTGCTCGACATCATCTCCTGATGGATGCGAGTAGGTATCTCTGTGCTGGGAGGCTCGCCGGAAGTGGGAAAGTTCCGTTGGGATACGCCCGTCTCGAGCTTCGTGTACATATACTTCTTGGCTCTTTAAATCGCTCAGCGCTTTGCATGCGATGCATATGACTGCCACCAGAGAGAGGCACGAGACTTACGGTGCTGACAAATATGCCTTCCAGCCACTAGGGCATGTCCGCGAAGGTGGGATTTCATCATCGCCCGCACCCCTTTCTTGAGTCTTTGCCGACACCCCAGCGCCCAAAGATCTTTCGGGGAGAATCAGCTCCACTAAGACGAGTTAGTTCGTGCTCTTCGTAGTAAGGATGTGAGAAATCTCTACATACTAAGGCCGGCATCCGGCTTCAAGGTTGCCGCAAGACGAGCCCAAGCAACCATGAGCAAGTGTGTGGAGAGGAGGAAACTGGTACGCAAGATGAAACATTCCTTGAAGAAATTGTGATATACGTAACTACAGCGGGAGCATTCAACCCACGAGTCTCCAGTATCAGTGTTTGTTAGCTTAGGAGCAGCATCGCAATTCGGGCAACTGACGCAGTCGAAGTGATATATTTGGGAACGAGTCCAGTAGCATCCTTGTTTGGGATTGATCTCGACTGATGTCTCACAGGCAGCGCAAATGTCAGCATTGCGGCTGATGTAGTCACTAGACCGCAGCTTCTCCTGGAGGGCTGTCTGGAAGCTAGTCTGGTCGGTCGTCTCCACCTTGTCGAGGAATCCACTAATGTCACCCTGTTTGTCATAAGGGTCCAAGGAAATTAATCCTCTGAGACCGATTCGAATGAGGAGTTTCAGATAGTGAGCTAGCCCGGTGAGTAGAGACAGGAGCTCTTGCGTGACCCCTCGACGCGGCTTGTCGACATATTGAGTTATCAGTATGAACCAGGCGACCAGCTTCTTACAAAGCAACTTTTGCTCGCGCGACATACGGACTCCTGTGAAAGCATTAGCCAGATAAACCACCGTAGCTGATAGCAAGCTCACTTGTACTTCCTAGGGCAAGCTTTTTCTGGTCGAGAGAATCTAGAGCGACAAATAGCTGTTCAACTTTGACGACGAGGTAGGCGGCCGATGACAAGGCATCGAAGAGACAGCCGTTGCTGGTATGCAGTAGCATGTCAGATACAGAGGTAGCGCAGCTCTCTTCAAATTTGGACACCACGTTCCAGATCCGATCGAGGAGTTCTTCAGTCTTATTTAGGGATGCATCAACAATGTCGTGGGACAAAACTAGACCATCTTGCTCTGGAGCGTCTCTCCTGGCGAAGAAATCTGCAAATTCGTTCTTGAATCTGACGTTCCAGTACTTATGAATTAAGTCTGCGTCACAATAAGCGGCGTAAGAGTGCTCGGATGGTTCAGAGACTTACAGCAATAGGGATGCCACGTCTTGTCCTTTCCGTTGCGATGGGTTCTAACGAACGGCTTGAAAATTGCTGCTCCACACCCGTCACAGATATCTCCGCGTAGCGCATAGTGATGTTTGCAGAATAGTTTCCCTTCGTGCTCGTAGTAATAGTCGGACCTCCCAAATACTTTGTCGCAACTAGGGTCATTGCAAACAAAGTGTTGAGCGTGGTATTTGCGATTCAGCGCTGTGACATAAAAGTCTCTAAGAGCTCCTCCACAGGTATGACATAAAAGATCCAGGCGACGGAAGTGGTCGGTTTCGCAGAGTGGGACCTCTTCGCTGTGCTCCTCGGGCGGGTTCGTAATGGGAAGAAACTTTCCGCCTATGATTTTACCCGGTACGGGAAAGAAGCTGCTCGCTACAATTTTACCGCAGTCCTATCACGGATCAGCATGTGATAAGTGCAACAAGGTTCGAGAACTTACGGCGCATCTGAAGCACTCTAGATGGAAGGTCTGTGATAATGCCCGTACATATCGCCCAGTCAGAGGCTCGCGGCATTTTGCGCAGATCTTAGTGGTTGGAGTGTTACCTTCCAGAGGTGTAGATTGAAGATGAGCGGAGTCCTCGTCCGATTTCGAAGCGGGTGTCTGGCGATGAGCGTCCAGAAGAGTGTCGTTTCTGGGCACATCAGCCGGCCAGCCCTGATTCCTAGACGAGCCTATGAATGGTGCGGTAGGTCGGGATGGTAGAACATCACCGATTTCGGTGGGCCCGGTCGATGTAGACGGCTTAGATGTACCATATTCAACCTCCTCAGACTTCTCCAACGGCTGCAGGGTTACTTCCTCGCGATCTTCTGCGGGCCTAGTGGCATCGGCCTTGGATGGGCCGTGTGTTGGCGCTATGCTATCTTCGATCGTCGAAATGTCTTGCTCTCCACTAGAAACACTGAGATCATCCCGAGCTTGGGTGTCCAATTCCAAGGTGGACTCATCCGGTTGCATGACATGCGCGTGAGCAGGAATTCCATGGCTGCTCGAGGCTGCCGCCTGTGAACACCTTGAAAGCTTTTGGATGCCAAAGATGGAATTTGAGTTGCCGCGCTCAGGCGTATTCCATTCGTATTGAGCACTGGGGGAAGCGACGTACGAACTGTTGGGGCTTTTGTGCGAGGAGTCTTTAGTGGGTTGAACCGGGTATTCCGGAGCGGTGGAGATTGAATCCCCTTCCGGTCGATAACTCATATGATCATGGGAGAGCATGGACTCCTCGTCTGTAGTATTGGTGGCAGTTTTCTCAGAGGCGTGAGGTGCGTGATCTGATATCTGCTCTCCTCGTTCATCGGCCCGCATGTTTGACTCCACATCGAACTGCCCACTTGAGCGCTTTTCGTTCCTTGCCGCTAAGTCAAAGGCTAGTTCAGCTATCATGTCGGCCGCACTAGTCTCCAAAACATCCGAGGATGATGATGGTGGTTCGCCGGTCTCTAGCGAAGCCAGTGATGGCAATCGTGTTTCTGCATGATGCTGGCTTGCTGGTGTGATCTCGGGGTGGCTAGACTGAGGTCTACCTGAGTCGTCAATCCGCTTCTGCATCCACTGAGCGAATTCTCGCAGCTCGGGCACGTCCAGCGGCACGCCCTCCTCGCTGTTCGGAGTACCTTCTAGAGCAAGTTCTGATGAAGATGAAGGGCCTTTGATACTGTCTTCTGTCATCGGAGTCCTATCAGACAGAGGCTTGATGGTTTTCGAGTTTGATGTAACATTGCTCGAGCGGCTCGATGCCGCGGTCTTGAGCGGTGACGATGATGAGGTCGGAACAGGTCCAAACTGTGCTTTGAGTCGTTCCTCCCCGGCTAGCTCAATCGTCGCGGTGCTCGTGGAAGGCGACTGTCGGGCTACCAAGCCAGTAACAGAGCTCTCGTGAAGAGAACCAGTCGAGGAAACCACGCTCTCGGCAGACTCTAGCTCTTCCATGCAACATTGTCCAGAGAAGGCGAACTTCACCTCAGGATTAGAATTGACAGATTCAATCTCTGAGAGTAGCTGTCGTGCTGTCCACCGCTTACCCTTTTCTTCAACGAGTAGGTGACGCATCCAGTCTATTGGGGGATTGTCGGCTGGGGTAGCTTTCAACTCTAGGCGTTTTATCCAAGCGAAGGTGGCTTCGCTGTTGACGTGGTAACATGATGACATAGATCCATTCGCTTCGAGGAAGGCATGAAGGTTCGCGATGGTCTCACCTTTCAGAACCGTCCATATCTCGAGGAATATGCACCCAAGCGACCACAGGTCCGAGGACGTATTCCGCGGCGCGTAGTCAGAGACCTCTGGGGCGCAGTAACGTGCAGTCTTCGGCGTCGGCCCTGTTGTCGTGCTCTGCCCGACCTCGGACCAGTCCAAGGAGATGCCGAAATCGGTGAGGTACACGGTATGTTGCGAAACCAGCACATTCTGAGGCTTGATGTCTTTGTGTCGAATAGTGCTGTCGTGCAAATAGCACAGAGCAGACGTGAGGCAGCCGAAAAAGGAGCGGGTGAATGACTTGGGCGAGTGCGGGTTGGCCTTGCCGTCGGAAACACAATTGTTCAGGAACTCCTTGAGGTCACACTCAGCAATAGGAGACATGACAATGCCCACGAATCTCGGGTCCGTGTAGCTGCCAATCAGCTGCACAATGTGGCGATGATGGCGCAGCTTTTTGAGGGCGCCCAGCTCGCGCTCGAAGTCGCGCAATATTCGCTGGTCGCGCCGGAAGGTGCGACCTCGCGGGATGAGCTTCCGCGCGTATTCTTTGTGGCTTATGGTGCTGATCACCCGGTCCACGAATCCGTATGTGCCCTTCCCTAGATCTTCCACCTTGATGAACGGGACGTCGGCGGCGCTCGCAAAGTGTCGGTGGCGGCCCGTTTCGCGCTCCAGATCGAGAGCGCTCGATAGCACCACGCGTTGCACCTGGAGGAAGCCCTGGGCGACCGAGGGATTCAGCGACTGTGGCAGCGTCTGGTGGCTGAAGGGAAAGTAGACGTCGGAGATACTCTGCGCGAGAAAAAGGTCAATTGCGTCGAGGCGGTCCATCAGCCGCAGGACGGCGTAGACGCGGGGGATGCGCGACCATGCACCCTTGCCAACGCGCCGCAGCACGTCGGAGATGTCTCTGAGGTCCGTCTCCGAGAAACGCTCATGTTGCTGGAGCGTGGATATGCCGGCCGCCGACTGAGGGAACCAGCGCCGAAGCAAAGAGGCCTCAAGGCCCTCGGATGGAGGGGCAGACTCCATGGGTCAACCAGAGTGCCGGTGCGTCATCCGGCCGAAGAGAGATCATTACCATACACGCTCGAGGGATATGAACAAGCGGGAAGAAGAAAGGTGCAACGAGAAGTACACGAGTTGTTGTTGCAAGTGCTAAGGCTGAGATGAGGTGCAGCCTCCAGGGCTGCCCGGAGGTGGGGAGTTCGCTTGGAGGGCGCTATGCGTCTCTGGGACTAGCGTGGGGGATTAGCCCCGCTGTTCAGGTGGGGAGCCCTACAGCCATAGATTCTTGGGTCTTACTTCGGATGAACGATTCTGGAGGGTGTAAGGGACTGCCTTTTTACGTCGATTACCATGAAAATAGAAGACACTCGCTACCTTTGTATATCGCATTGAGCCGCTGTTGGGGCAAAACCGGGCTTGCATCTGCAAGAACCATCAAAGAGTTGGGGAAGCATACTGAGTTAATCGACGTACATCTTATCACAATCACTCGCCGAATAAAGCTAAAATACGTCTGGGGCGACAGTCTATGCATAACCAGCCTTCGCCAGACGACTGGAAACATAGGGAAGCCCAAATGGCTTTATTCGTACACGCACATCACAATCTCGGCATCTGGCTCCGCAGATAGAACTGTCGGCTGTCGAGTTTGGAACGAACATCGATCGTATGGACTAGCCGGTGCTCGCTTGCGGAGGAAACTGAATGTCTCCAGACCTCAAAGCACCACCGCTTCATGACCTGGTGCCGGAGTCCGTATCCCAAAACATCTCGGCTGATATGACGCGGTCAACAAGCGAGAATGGTAGCTTCAAGAGCGTGAGCTCTCTCCAAGAGCCGTGCATTACCCCAAGGTACCGTACGATGGGAATGTAGGGATCTGAAGGCCACACTTGGGTTTCCTCGGGGCCATTAGCAGGACTGGGATCCGCTGGCCATAGGCGTTCTGCGGGGCTCACCATCACCAACGTTGGCAAGAAGAACCCAGCCTCCGTATTCCGTGGCATAGTGCGACGCTGACAGGAATTGACGCAGTTGCAAGGGTGGAGAGGCCGTCCTTGTGGAAGCCTCCAGCCCGCCAAGAATTCCCTCTCAATCCAAACATATTCAGCCTCCCCTCAATAACATCGGGTCAGCGAGGAACCCGAGCCCTAAGGCCCTAATGCACCTTTCCTCACCATCTCATGCTTCTCTTATCTCCTGAGCCAGTTCCTGGTCCACGAATCCTGGATCCTGCGGAATTCCACTCCCAACTTCATGGGTTCCTTGACCGCTACAGCCTCAACTCCGCGGCAAAGAATCCTGTGGCTAACCGAACGCCGCGAGGCAGGAAGGTGGACGTCATCGAAGGCTTGCCTCTACCTGGTAGCTTAGCAGGCAGTTATTTCGGACGATGAATAGACGGCATATTGAGCCACATGTTGACGTAGGACTTGGATTGAGCGGTGGATGTGACCGTCGAAGACAGATTCTCGATCACCGATCGTACGGCAACGAAGCCGAACGTTTCTTTGCGCGCATCACTGGGTCCTCAGGCCACACATTTCCTCTCCAGAAAATGACTTGTGCCAGAGCGAAGCCGTGGGCATTGGGCAATTGCGCCTCAAAACACCAAGATCCATGTGTATAGCGTATGGTCCGGGAGGAGTCTTTGATCATATCCGGATGTCACTGAGGAGCTCGAGGAAGCCCGGGTATTAGTACAACGTCCTTCCGGCAGGCTACGACTACTTGCAGCTCCATTTTCAAGTGGGCAGCGTCTGAAAGAAGACAAGCCGGCTTCTCCACATTCTGTTCGACCAGATACTGGTGCGTGAGTCTGATTCCGGGCGCAATTATGATCTGGGCGACACATGTTAGCTCTCTGATATTGACAGGCTAGATCAACCTCCCGTAGGCCTTTGTAACGACCGCTTGTTGATGCTGATGACCTCCTCTGTGCATATTCTGCTGAGAACCCTTCCTAGGGACAGTACGGTGCGGACCGGTTGATGGGTGATGGCGGTCGATGTTGTTGAGAATGTACCTGTGGTGTGTGGCGGTCTGTTCTACTGCGTGGCGATGACGAGCGCTCTCTTGAGAGACGCAGGTGCGCAGGGCCATGCTTCCAGGTCGCGTGTGTGATAGCGGGGTGCAGGATCCCGGCATTTTAGCTCGTCGTAGTGATCGTAACTATTGCAGTGCAAGCGGGCGGGGGGTTGATAACACCATGCCAAGCATCGCGACTCGCCAGCCCTATTTCGGCGAGCTTACCTCAGCAAATGTTAACCCAAGCCCCGAACTTCGTCTTAGCCCAGGTTTCAGGTCTTCTCTACCACACGCTGAACCTGTCACTTTTTTCCCCCAAACAACATCTATGGCGTCGTCGCCTCCTAAAGTTCCGTCTCTTTATTCCAGCATTTCTTTCGGAAGCGGCTTCCCTCCGTATCTACCGCCATGATTGTCGTGCATCAAGCGCAGCCCCTCGCTCAGCATCCTGCTCGAAGTTCTCGGCGCACGCTATTGGCCTAAGAGAGCTCGATCTGAAGTCTCGAATGCGAGAAATTGGTGTGGCGGCCTGATGTTCCGGCGGGGTGTTGAGATAAAGATCGTCGATGCCGACAAGTTGCAGAACGGGTATGCAAAGTGAAGGCCCTGTTAATATAACTAGCATTCGCGATACGGGCGTTGTGCTCCAGGCATTCTTGCCAATATTCTGTTTCTAGTTCCGAGATCAACGTCACTAGGAGCGTAGGTTGGGCATGAGGTTTGCTCTGCCGGCTGGCAGGGATCCTCGCCCCGGTGGAGAGACGAAAAGTAGATTGCCGACAACGGGACGGACGGCACGGTCCGACACAAGTGGTGGATCCAACGGCTTCGGCCAAGACGCCAGGACGACAATACTGTATTGGATGACGCGTTCCACCTGAAGTTGTACGAACTGATTCGCTTCCGGTATGGTACCCAGATGGTTGGAGAGGGAGAACACGACTTAGCGCCGGATCGCATGCACGTCGGCGTTCCGGTCCGCTGACCGACGTTCTCTCAAAGCCGTCCTGTCTTGGACACTATCCAACCAACCCAAGCTACAGCAGCCCTCTTCTATACACTCAAGAACGACGGGTTCCGGGCAGTCTCGCTACCCGGCCTCCAGCCTGATGATGCGTGCTGGTTTGGGGTTTTAGGCGAAATGCATCGCATTTCCACCTTTTCAACCTCGATTCGAGCGACTCGTCCGACTACGGAAGCGATCTACACCGGCACGGTTGACGGGCTGCGATCTTTCATCGAGAACGAGGAATCTTGTTGGCGATGCAGCGGTTGCCAATCCGTCGCCTTTCTGTCGGGGTACATGTGCGTTTTTCCGATTGGGGAACTGCCTCGGTTGCTTTCTTCGGAGTTGAGCGAGCCGAAGCCGGGGAAGCCCGCGACAAATCATTCCCAAAGTGCGAGTGTTCAGGTCGGCGTAGGCTTCTTCGTTAGGAGTCGGGCGCAAGTGACCTTCTTCGCAGGTAATTGGGTACGAGTACCCTATTTCCCTGACGTTTGCGTCCAGCATTGATACCGGAGACGCGCGAAGATGCCTGCCTTAAGCGTGGAGACTTGGCTTTTCAATTCGTCTGGTCTCATTTAACTGCCTTCATGACGATAGCGCTTCGCGAGAAGATACCTTAATGGTACGGAGTAAAGTCTTGATCTTCGTCCCGGAGCTGGCGACGGGTTTGGTGAGAAATGTGTGTTGGTTCGGAGGACTTGGAAGCATGAGGAGGTTAACGAGACTATACCATGTGGAGGCGCCGGCGCATGCATCCTTCATAGTGAAGCATAAGGCAGAGTTTGCACAACATTTCCTCAAAATATCTTCAATTCCTATCCCAAGTCTAATCCGTTGTACATATGTCTGGTAAAAGTTTGACAAACGGCGTGCGATTCCAAAGCGTTAAGGGACAGAAAATTTGCAGTATTGCGTACGCGGCGGCTTCAATTAAATGTTGGTTCTTGCCATTCACGTATGGCGACGTCGTTTGGAGCTTCAAAAATGCTGGAGAGCTTTGGGTTTCCCCACAGCGCGCAGGCAGCCTTGTATGCCAGCATGAGTTCCTTCATAAGGAGCGCGTCCGCATCCTCCGTACCTGTTCGAGCGATATTGGGGAGGTACGCAAAACACTCGTAGAATTCCTTTTTTTCACTGCCACTAAAGACAATGTATCTGTTTCCTGGATAGTCGCAAAGTACCGTTCTGTTGACATTTCAAATTTTCCCACTTAGAATCAAACCTTTGGAAAGAGCGAAGAAGTTTGTTCGAAACTTAGCGGATCTGACTTTCCAGATTACTCACTATCTCAGGAGCCATAGTAGAAAGAGCATGAACCGTGGTTGGCCAAGAAAATGTTGAGACGGCAAGCGGACAGCCGCGGCACCACATGCCGCTTCCTCGCAGTATCATCTAAACGAGCACACACCCGGGCCATACGCCCCTAGGAAGACTTTTCATACCTACATCCCGCATCAACATCGCACATCATCCCGCCCAATCAGCGATGTTTTCCACGCAACCTGAAGCCACCTCGGCACTTGAGAAATCCGCCGCCCACAATTCCTCACCGGCGATGCCTGAAAAGGCTACTCCATCGAAAACCACACCCACGGAGCCCCCGAATGCCAATACTTCCAAACCGCTCACGTTTCACAAGATGAGCAATGAGTATCCTGCATACCAGGCATGGGTAGAGAACGGTGGACTCATTGCCTTTGCCGATAGCCAGGGACTTAAGCCAGACTTCCTTGACTACCTAGCCAATCTCCCAATAGAGGTTACACTTGCGTACGGTAGAGAGCTCGAGCGGATCCCCGGCTTGAGGGCCCAGAAAAACGCGTACGAGAAGTCCTTGGGCGGCGGCTGCAGCGTGGAGTCATGCTACGCTATCATGGAGGCCGCTGGGGACTATGGCCTCTATGATGTGTCTTCGGATGAGGAAGGAGCGGTTGAAAAGAGCGTGAGTGCGCGGCTTTAGGGGACCTGGGTTTTGTGGCTCTTAGCTAACGTCGTTCAAGAAATTGTTCGACGAGGAGTACAAGAAGAGCAAAGCCTACGACGGACTGGAGCTGCAGTCCTCGCCCTTGCGGCCATCTGTCCCCCTAAGGTCGCCATTGAAGAGGGGTCTTGGAACGCAAAGCAGCCCCGTCCGCAGGCCCTTCAAACGTGTGAAGCGCAATGCCTGACTTCTTGCTGCGGGGGTCGGAATGTAGCCTTTTCCTTTTCGTTTTCTTTGGGTGGGAATGATAATAGGGAAAACTTGTATTGCCTTAGGTCGAGAAACTCTTTTCTGCTTGTCTCGGACACTCCGGGCTTCTGAGTGTTATGGGGGAGGTATACGTAGCTTACACCCACTCCCGTCACTCCCTGATACCGTCAGTATCCTTTCGCAGACATGCCTCCATATTCCCGGTGCATGGGAGCCTGATGTTCGATCACAACGATTTCGACATCTAGCAACTTTATCGACCTTGCACCTGGACCCCTAATCCTACACTTAGATCCACCATCGTTTACAGTAACGCCGTTTCCGCGCTCACGATTCTAAGTCTCGTGCGTTTAAGCCAGCTAGCCACTTTCCTGAACCCTGCAACTTCACGGCTTTATTTACGCCGTACCTTAGGGGCTTAGGCGCGGCAGATAATTATTTACCCTAACTACTATTACAGGACGCTAGGGAAGTCGCCCTACGTAGCACTATTAAATTTTGTTATTGTAGACAGAGCCGCCAGCTTTAGATGTTTACTATACATGTGGCTTCTAGTATTCGAAATAGACAGAGTTCTGTAGGGAAACCGAGCTATACGGAATCCAGCATTATGTAGATTCCTAAGATTTTGAATAAGTTCTAGAACCCGCCGCTCTGTTACTTCAACTATTAGCGGCTTCAATATCTCTTCTAAGTAGTACTCTTATTCAGGCTATCTATACTCTACAGCTGGCTGGTAAGAATTAGTCCAACATTCCCAGTCCATCTTCATATCTTGCTATAGCAACCTTCTGGCTACAACCCCTATGGCACCTAGGCTAGTACCCAGTTACGTCGCCGCGAGGATGCTCAGGGATGGAGGATCGTCATGTATGCGCAGCTGCTGATGGTATTGCCTAACATCTCTCCGACGCGATTTCATGGCAAGGCGCGCGTCGTCTACCTCTCTGACTTAGCTCGGCCTGAACTCATTGAATTGACCTGGCTCTGAGAGCTATGCAATTATTCCACAAATTCTTTCCTGCAGGGCAGATGAAGGAAAACTACGCAAAGTGATGAAAAACCTCCCTCTTTTTGCCTTTGTTCTTCAAATTTGAAACTGCGTAAGGAGTGGGTCGCTACCCCTCATCATGTCGATCTGCATGTCCTTGCCTTTTTTGAAGAAGGATCCTTGTCCGGCAATGAAAATTCTGCAGCGTTTCTACCTCTCTGAGAGCTACACCGTGCTTTCGTGCACTGCGCGCTCGCTCGGCCTTGAAGGTAGACTCTCGATGGCGAATCCCATGCACTGCTTCGGCCTGTGAGGCAGTCGTGGTCTGGGTGAGAGTAAGCGGTGTGAGCAACAACGATCGAGACCGCTACGCTCCTGGAGAAAATGGGCGGTTGAGAGGGGCTTCGGTCACGCACCAGCGAGTCCGGCGGACCTGCGCCAGAGCAGATGAAGTGGTGCAGTTGCACAGCTGGGTAGCTTTGTGCATGCTGTTAACCCTTTTGATTGTGGACCGCTTCAGATGCGAAAATGCGGACTCCCGGCACTAATAGAAGAGCTCGTCGAAAGTAGCGAGAGTGCCGTTGAAGCCGCGCTAGCATTCGTCTTCGAACTGCCGAACTTGGTGCATTTTGCTCCAAAAGTCGACATTAGGAAGGGACCGTCGATACCTTATCTATCTGAGCCGTCGGCATCAGGAATTTCCCGACCGACACCTTTCCCACTCTACTCTCTCAAGCACTTCTGCTGACTGACTGCAATCCTGAGTCACACCTCTACCACGGTTGCCAGAACCCACGGCGAACTCTAAGGACTAGAACACCGGCCTATGTCGCGCCACTGCTGGCCAAGAGCAACACTGCAAGCTGCCGGTTTCCTGCTACGTCAAAGGCACCAACATGAACGCACGCTGCCACATCGACAAGCACCAGGAGCAGGTCGAGGACTATCCCAACCTTTCTGACAGCGATTTCGTCGCCTTCATCGTTGTTGCCGCCGATTCCGAAGCCTCCGACTCTGGCGAGGCCAACGATTCCGAGGATGAGATCCTCCGCTCTTGAGGAACTCCTCCCTCGAAGACGACTCTGACAACGAGCTTCCAACGCCGTCCTATGAAACGTCGAACGAGCCGTCTCGGGAACTTTGTGGTTCAAGGACTCCAGAAAATACTCTCACCAGCTCTCCCTGCATCTACCTCATTGGCGAGTCACCTTTGGCGTCCCTGCTGGAACTGAGCATGGCCTTCCTACGCAGCCATACAGGAGGCGGGCGTTCCATCTCATTGATGTGTCAGGTGCCAAGCGAGCCATTTCCGCTCCAAAATTTTCAATCATCCTATCATCTTTGGGGTGAGTCACCTCGACATCAGAGCACCCGAGTGGCGCCGAGCCCACCCGCGCCGGCGCTCGGCTCCCGCGCTGCGTTTTCGATGCATCTTGCGGCTGCAGGATCATCAAAGTCCGCAATGGATGGGATCTGGTAGGACTTACTTTGCACAGTAGCACGTGCCACAGCACGTGGTCGCATGGCCGGCGAGGGCGTGGGGTTCGCGTGTCGCGCTTGGGCCAAGACTTGGCACCTATCTCGCTTTCTCACGTCTTCATCTTCGCGGCACCACTCTCTTTCACAACTAACCACAGGATCAGGCTGCGCAGTCAGTATGTCACACCTGCAATTCTACTGCTCGCTACCAGCACCACCACCACCACCACCACCATCGGCCATGCTAAGGCAGGATCGCCCCACCAATGATCGATGATGGGCCGGAAGCACTCAAACATCGGTCAAGGGAGGCGCCGCTCTCCGAAGCGTATTCAGAACGCCCGGGGTAAGAGTTTCCAGTCCAGGCTTACCCAGAAAGGCATAATGCAGCGCTTAGGGGTAGTAGAGCAGACGCTAACGAACTTGCGGAGCAATAGGTCGTGGAACAACGGGCTTCAGCTACGGTTACGTCGAGTCGCCACCCCGTACTCTCTATCCGTCCACTCCTACCATCTCCACGTGTTCGCCACCTCTGGAGATGTAGCAGCCGATCCCGCGTGCGGCGTCTGCAGCGCCGTGGAATCTCCCTCCTCTCGCATCCGCGGCAACCAGCCGAAACAGTACGCTCAAGAAGTTCATCGCGGTCCTAGGACCTAGATGACCGAAGACGAGAAGCTGAGGGAAAACAACTTCGTGGAGTAATAGCGGTCGCTACGTTGTCACGGCGAAGAAGCGCATCCGCAGACGCTAACAAGAAGCTTTATCTCCGGCGAAACCCGATGGGCCGTTTGCCAAGGATCCTACGGAATATCGGTTCCGTAGTTCACGATGATGGTCTCGAAGCGGCGAGCTGACAAGGTTGACATCATATGCGTGAACCCGGTGGAATGCCTTTGCAAGGGGCGGCGTGAGCCACTATGTCCGCCGCGGCGGGGACGGGACTCGAACTGGCTTTCGCCCTCCTTAACATATTTTTCTTTATTCTGTTTCGTAGCGTCGCGATGCATGATCTTCTAGTCGTTTGCGATGGATATTGTGTCAATGACCGCTTCACCCACAAGACCTGATTGAGGGGTTTGGCAACTTCTGAGACTTCGCGGCTCTCGAGCATGCGTAAGCCAGCATTGGAAGAGTACGTCCGGGTTTTGCTGCGCAACATTTTGGGAATCAGGTAATGGCCACTTCTCAGCGTCTTCTCCGCTTGTAGTTGTCCCGGATGCAAAGGCTCGGAAATACAAATTACAAACACCTACTTCTGTGAGTTCTCTGCAGGTAGCTGTGTACAGAGTGAATGTCAGGTGCGGTGGCAGGGGGCGGGCGCAAGACTTTGGAGCGTTCTTGTTCATGGCGTATTGCGGCGATAGTGTTGCACTATTTCTAGGAATGTCTGACTAAGTGTTCGCCCAAGCTTGTGATCCTAAACGTTGCACGCGACCTAGTTGGCAACAGAATCACAAAATAAATAACTAAAACGATAGGCGAGCGCCGTTAATAGTGAAGCGGTAGGGTTTCTTAAGCTGCTCATTAAGGCTGAAGTCTTTGCGCTTATCGACTATTTCATTCCACTGCTTGATTCATAAGGTGAGGGTCTTTGCTCATGGAATTCCCACCATATGATAATACGCAGCGGTTCGAGATCGAGAGGCGCGGGGCGGGTCGGGGACGAGCGAGGATCTAGACAGGCGTGAGGAGAAGGTTATGAAGGATGCGAAGGATGTGAAGCGTATGTGGAGGTGCTGCTGAAGTGGGGAACGAGGCGCGCATGAAGACCGCTATGATCCAGATCAACCAGCCACGAGGATTAAGCTAAAATCCCTGAGCGATACAAGCCCATGCTGGAGGTAGCAGCTGTCTTTCTGCAGCGTGGAACACTAATGGTATATTTCTTCACAACGAAGTTCCCACTTCCTCGCCGTTGTCGATTTCTCCCCTGGTGTTCTCTTCCTTCGAGAGTTGGTTCATGGCGAAGCCTCCTTGGCCGTTGATCTTACTCCAACTGCGGACTCGATTTCTTCTTTCATCTCTATTTTATATAACATCTATTCTCGTATGTAACCCGAGTTGCTATAACGTACTCCACCACAAGAAGATGCGGCGGCAGCAGTTAGCTATTGCTCTTCAAGTTGGATTACGCTTCGGGCTTAGCCGTTTGGGACATTCCGGACCGCGTAGCGAGCTCTCTATACGGCCGTTAATGAAAAGAGGTTGTTTGCGGTAGAACGCTCTAAGGTTGAGCAGCCTTCGGCTCTGGAGAATGCGTTGGCTCGGCCCCGCATGTTTCCTATCTAGGCAGGTAAAAGAAAAGCGCGTCGATTGCTGCTCGGTACACGGGCCGCTATCTCGGGTCACACAAGAAGAAATGCGTATCCATCTCGGGTTACACAGGAAGAAGAAACGCGTATCCACCGAGAACGCGACAAGACATAATTATTGGAGCAGAAGCTATGCGTCGGGCCTCGTTTGTCTTGTCAAACCACTTAATGCTAGGCGTCGTGCGCGTAGGAAGACGCACTCAAGACGGGGAGACTGGCTCCTAAGCTTTAAATGCCGTGCATCCTACAGCTTCTCTACTCACGTACGGCAAGAAGTTCTCGTTGAATAGCGGAAGTAGAGTGCTCTACATGTTGTATCAAGAGCGATGTTGGACTTTTTTTAAAAATTCCGGGGTCGCTACCCGCTCCGAATGACTCGAATGTTAACTGCAGCATGTTCCCCGGTCGCCGTGTTTTCACCCTTCTATCTTTCTGGCTTCCTTCAATCTGCTGCAGCCTGCGGAGCACAAGTATTTATACATGCTGGCAACGGAAGTGCTATCGTATCTGATAAGGAACGGGGGAAGAGCTCTCTGGTGCGCCGAGAAGGCATTTCCTATGACCGTGCTAGTGATAAACACAAGATCCTACTTATGCGATAGCCTAAGAAGCAGCTGTTCAAAAACGTATGTAAAATGCTTAAGGAAAACCTTAAACTATCGATCTTAAATACATGCCAACTAGAGGCGATCGACGGGTCTGAGAGAGGAAGATCCATAAGCAGAAACATCTGATGGCGGTTCCGACCTATCTGGGTCTGCGCGATTGTCTCCTGAAACCTCCACCTATTTAGTAAAGATGGTGCCGCCGATAGCGAGCGAGATATGAGCGTTGGAAAGAGCTGGTGTCGAGTTCCCTATCGAATTAACATCGATGATGGACTCGACATCCGGTAGTTCTTCCTCGGTCGGTTCGGCATCGTTGTAAGATGTCTCTGTGGTGGTTTTTGATTCATTGCGACTAAGTTGCCAGATAGAACGCGCCGACATCAAGCATGCCTCGCTCTTCCTCTGAAGCAGCACGTTCTCTCCTATTGGCGGCGACTCCGACTTTACCAAGTACGTTGAACTAACCTGCAGAAACCGCTTTGGATGGATCCTCTTAGGCAGGCTGTTGTGACGGCGAAGAAGAGTTCAATTAGGAAGGCAGTTTCTCGCTCGGAGAGGGAGCCGTAGTATTTGAGGCGGGGTAGAGGTTATTGAGCCTCGACTTGCTTTCTGTTTTGTGTTCCCCATGCCATATCTGGATGTCCGTCTACTAACATTGCCGAAGTGTTTATGGCCTATACAATTTGCCAAAGTACTCGACGTAGAAGACGCTGGTGCCACCGCCGTTGTGCTGGATAACTTTGTCATCCGCGCCCTCGGGATCGCCGCCAATAACGTAACCATCGCAAGCTGTTCCAGTCAAGCCGCTATGGTAGGTCAACGAGAAAAATTGAATCAATCAATCAAAGCATCGGCCAGTTCGAGGTTTTACAGGGCGATTCGCCTTAGGGGACATTATCCATAATTCCCCATACCTGAAGCATGCTGGCAGCAGCCTTGGTTTTTAGAATCGAAAACGGCCAATTGACGTGTCAAAGAATCTCGCGAGCGCCACCTTCTGTTAACGTAGAAAGCCTTCCCGCCCCAACCCACCCCCTTGATTCTCGCAACTGTATCCCGCAGTGCCGGATCCATCGAACGAGGCTACCCTTGCTGAAGCCATCAAAGCCTAGTCGAAGTTCCGCTTCGTGCGTGCTAACTGGCTCACTGCTAAGAAAGCTGCGAGATGCATCGAATCACCGACTCGTGGACACGGCGCGCAGAAGCGCCTTTTCTTTACTTATAATGTAGACCTTTCCCAAGTTACCTGAGAAGTCCCCTCATACCAAAAGAGGAATCTCCGCAATACTTCAAACGTCGTTAGCAGAGATGCGACTTCATAACAGTGATGAACCGTTACTCCGCAGTCCTAAACGTGGCGTGGAAAACGACTCTTTGTTTTGACGGCCCATCGCAGTGGAAAACGAGGAGCTGGATAAAATTTGCTCCTACCGCTTATCGTGCCGGGCGCCCTGCATGAGCTAGCATTCGCCTTATCCGGTTATCCTGAGGCGGTGGGAGAGGGCTGGTGATGGCGGCGCTGCAGATCAAGAGCGAGAAGGGGCGTGACTCGGAAGGCTTCAAATAAAGCGGACTGGCTTGAAAGTCCCGAACGTCACCGTGAGCCCTAGCGGACCGGCAGACCGGCAAGCCCGCAGCCGAGCAATTCGCATTTACATAGCGCCATTGCCATCATCGAAAGACTTGTAGAGGATGAGACCTGGCGGCTTGACACGTTCCTTCTCGGCGAGCTCGCCATCGTTCACGCTTAAAGTATTCAGGGGCCTGAGATATATCAACCCATATGCTCTGGGATATATACTCTCAGACATACTCCATAGGCACGGGCGGCGAGCTGACCAAGTATGCGTTGGGGATGTAAGTCATGGCACGCTGACTGGTCACTTCTGAGAAAGGATAATAGGCCGTGCTTGGGTATTCTTGAGATTGGGATTCGAGCGGAGCCTTTGCTTAGGCAGCCTTCTCGCTGTCATCCATGCGAATGTATCGAGGGGCCCGGTCTCCCTATGTGCCCTGTATCCGCTCTCATCATTCACCAGAGCATTGAATTGTCTCCCTTCGTCTCTTCCATGGATTGCCCCTGCTGTTCGCGCTCCTGTAGGCGCGGAGCAGAAGCTTCAGGCGAACTTCGTCATACGCATTAGCTGTGTCCTTCGGCGACATCGAGGACTCAAGCGATTCGGCCAATTTCATATACTGATTTGCGATGACGGAGTGTCTTTCATCCCTTTCAGTCCATGTCAGGTTGAAGCGAAACGGCCATTGCATGACGCCCTCCGCCCCGTCTGAAACCTAGTCAAGGATAACCGCATTTCTTGTAGCCCTCAGGAAGTCAGCAACGGTATCCCCGCAAAGCCGTGTGGGAGGAACATTTCGGTCCGATCACACGATGATATCTCGTAGCGCCGTCCTCGAGGACTGAATCTCAACATCCGGTTCGTCTTGACCTTCGAATTCGTAAAAGATGGCCGTACGACCTAGCGTAGCGATGCGGCGTTCAAGCAGAGCATTGGATAGGCGTATAACTTGTTGGCCGCTTGTTTCCGCCTACTCCGCGATGACATGCCCATGAGCAAAGCTAAGCAACTGCGCCACTTCGATACGATCAAGAGACGATCTGGATGCGCGAATATGCCCGTAACGACCAGGTTGCTCAGCTTGATCTCGAGGGTGTTGATTTCGGTTAAACACGACGATTCAGCCTTTGATCCCGGCTTTGGGCCTCGCTTTATAGCTTTCTGTTTCCATCTCTTTCCTCTTTCTTACTCAGGGATCGCTGCAATAGAGCGGTTAGTAGCCACGTCGTCCAGTCAAATGTCATCTATAATGTAGACGCATTCCTGCCATAGCACTGACTCGTCGAAATACGGTCTCTGTGGAAACGACCGGGTACTACAACAGCTCTAGGAGATTTGCGTAAAAATTCCCTTCGGCACAGGTGTACCGGCGAGAATGGTCGGTATGGAGAGGAGGGTCGCGTGTCCTATGTTCCGAGGGCAAGTAGGCCACCCTTTGCTAGCGGAGCGCGACTGAAAGACCATCGGTTCTTGAAGGGCTACCGATTCTTGATATGCTGGCCCGCAGGATATTGGGACCGCACGATATCGCTGGCATATCCACGCATGTCCTCTGACCATATCTAGATAGCGCATGGCGCGAGTGGAAGCCCCGAGTTTGCTTTTCAGTTTCGACCGGAGTAGCATCCGGCAAAAGCGCGCAAGTTGTAGATGTGGGTAGATGCGCAATTGGTTTGTAAACTGTCAAGCCGCGGGGTATTCTTCCTTAAAATCGTGTGCCTTACAATGTTCGACTGTATAATTTGGCTGGAACACTTCCCAGTGGAGGCGAGACGACAGCCGACCGAACACAGTCGAGGTAGCATTGTGTGAAAGCGGGGATGCGGAAAACGCCGACTCGAGCCTTGAAGAGCATGTTTTCGAGGTAGAATAGTATAGAGCGTACAGATGTTCGGCTGGCATGCTGTACCACGAAAGGACGCCGTGTGCGAGTCGGCCAGGCCAAGGCGACTTCGTAGAAAATGTAAGCTACGAGAAGATTCACCTCGGTGAGCAATTCGTGAGTGATGCAAGATTGAGCACTACGGATGGAAAGGCACTTTTAGCGGCGCTCCCGCCAGTACACTCCCGCGCCGTTTTGCTCACCGCAAGCTAGGACCGGAGCAGCGTTTCAGGCGTCTAGCAGGGTAGCTCGCCGAATACGACGCGATGGCGCGCACTCGAGAGATGAACTAGCTGGGTTGACCCGCCCTGCATGCTCCTCACAACTATACGTGTCTTTCACCGTGGACAGCGTGCATTGGCTACCTGGTAACCAAGCTTTGGTAACGTGAACTCTAGTCATTATCGCACCGGAATGTGGCTGGGAATAGATCTAATCGTGTAGGACGACAAGAGCCAAATAAATTGTTTGAAGCGAGACTCCAGACTGAGGAAGCGGAGTCCCCTACTGGCGAGCGGCACTAGACTACAGCTGACGGCCTGGCAACACTCTAGGATGAGATGGGGGACACCTTATGAAGAGATGCGACAATAATAGGTTTGAGATCTGCAGGTTTGTACAACTGTTGAGTGCTGTACCACTCCGCGTAATTGCTGCTGACGCGACCCTAGAGTTCTGCGTATGGAGCTTTCGGCGAAACGACTAAGGAAAGCTGCAGGAACTGTGGAGACTAGTCCTAAGACTCTGTATGGGGAGGACCACCCTGGCCGAGAAGCTGAGATACTCCGGATGGAAAGTGGCCCTAGGTGTATTGGTGAAAACATAAGAATGGAGAATCCGGAGTACATTGGCGGATCGCAGACATAGGGACGAGAGTTCGGGGTCGCATGGTAGGTCCCAGATGAGATGCCCAGCGAAAGATTTAGTCGAACCTGTCAGCCACACGCTGCAGCCACACCTGGCCCGTTCGGTCTCCAGCCGCACATGATCTGGGCCGGGAACACGCTGCCTCCAGGGCCCGGAAAGCACTACGATGACCTAAGAGCCACGGCCAGAGATATGTGTTTCAGGGTGAGGCTTCCATAGGTCTCGCGCAGCTTCGTTGGAGTGAGACATGTGCGGTCGGCCGGAATGGTTGTTCCGGAGCATAGAAACCCTAGGAAAGGACAAACAGCAACACGGAAACCGAAGGGAGTGATGGCGGCAGTCAGAAATGACGGGAAGGAGGTCCAAGCTTGTCCGGAATTGCCGGGTGGTCGGTTCCATAAACTTTCCTAGTAGGCGTACAAGCGGGGTATTTGTTCCTCGTCGCTGGAAAAGTACATCTGTTTCTTGCACTAAGTACCGCACTTGTTTCAGACCACATAGACGAGACAAGCAGGCCTGTGCTCTCGTCAGGTCGAAGAAACGTCCGTATCTGCTTGTCTTGGGCCGGCTATCGAAGAGGAGGATGGGACACGGAACATCAGCATCCCCTCAAGATACGGCCAGGAATCATTAGCCGCGGAGGGAATCTGGGTCAGCATTATTGCGAAGGGTCAATGATATTGATCGCGGGACTCGGAAAAGATGTCAGGATTGCCTGGAATATCCATCTGCTGATCGAGCGAGCAAGGCCAAATGTTGCAGGCAGCGTCGTAGCGTCGACACCCCAGGCGGCAATTTATTATCGTGAGAACTCATCTACAGTCCGTGCTCGGGCGCAACCGGTGTGCGCCGTGTTCTTCTCGATAAACAGCGCGGCGGTTTACGATTCTGTAGACACGAGCAGCGAGAATTAGGGACTGTCGTCAATGAGAGACGCCGACACCCTCCTTTTATATGCCCGCCCGTCCATCAGTTATCCCACCGCTCTCTAAACCTTCCGCCCTGAGCTCTTGTCTTCCGCCCGTCCCGTGAGTACAGCATCCACAGGAGCAGGTTCGGTCCGAGAAAAACGCTCTAGATGACGGTTAAATCGTAGAGCGATTCCCAAATGAGCCAGCCAGCATTTCGGTACTTATTCTCAAAGCGCGGCAAAGAGCGGTCGGTGGTCAGTGGGGTGGCAACCGTGGTATACGCGGGCGCGATGTTCGGTCCGCGTTCTGGGCTTTCTGTTCCGCGAACCATCAGTCCAGAACACTAATTCATCACTGGCAAATATCGACTTGCTGTCCGCAGGCCGGAATACCGTCACAATAGGGCCCTTCCGAGAAGCACATCCAGCGCGACCTCAAAGCCATCTGCCCAGGCACGCCGCGTCGGTATATGTCCGTCAGCCGTCGGCCTTAGCCAGCGGTAAGACCAGGCTCGCTCCTGCTCTCCTCCCAAGCATTGAGGAGTTGATCAGTATACGAACGCCATTCGTCTCCTCCTCATCTAATATCTTATCGCAGATTGAGCTGCGGATGGCGGGGACGGCGAGGAACCCGTTCTCGTATCCGGCGCTCGCTGGCGGCTGTGGGATTCAGGTGCGCTGCCGCCTCACGTCGTTCACGGCTTCTGGTACTCGCAGCTAGGCGGTGGCGTCCGGTGGACATGGCTAATCGAGGAGGACGTGAGGCGCGACAGGATGCAGCCTTGGAGGTGGCGAATGCGGCACGTGATCTGCTAAAATGGGCCTAGCGTCTGAACCGCGCCGCCGCTGCCTAGGCGATCAGAAATCCTCTCGAGTCTTGCGCCGCGCTGAATGCCACTGCCGCTCGACACGCGCATCCTCCACACTGTAGCTTAATCTGAAGCTTTCAAACACACCCAAATCCCGCTATATACTCCAAAGCGCGAGGTCGGGCACCTACGTCATGTCCAAGTATATCCTGATGCCGTTGAGGCTTGGTTCTCTTGCGCTGCTAGCAAAACCGTTCGTAGCCTAACGCGCACCGCCTATTGAGTCTACTCGCGCGAGGATGGCTTCAGCATTTCGAGAATGCACCGGCGGGGATGGCGCTCGGAAGAAGGAGGAGAAGCAGGACAGAACCTCCGGGGACGTAATCTTCTTCGTGGAAGAAGTCGTCGAGCACTTCCGCGACGCCGTATCCGATAAAGGTCGCCACGCGAGCGCGCGTTACTCAGGCTACAAAGCAAAGGATCCCGCGACGATGCGGACGACTTTCTATCAATCGCTACTGCATCAAGCATCTTGATCAATGGCCTGGCATCGTTCCTGGCGGCCTTGTACCCGATAAGCTGCGCCTTCGGATTCCAGTCGCTTATCCAGACCTGGTCAGAGTAATAGTAATGCTCGTGATTGTGTGTAGGGCAAACAGAGAAGCACAATTCAAGAGGCTGAAGGACTGCAACATGCTATACGCGCTTAGCGACTTTCACGTCGTGCCTCAGCTCTAACCGCCATCCATCGCCGCGACGGCAGATTCCGCCGAGCGGCAGATGGGAGATAAAAGGGTGATGTGATGGTGGGCGTTGTGGTATTGAGGTTTCTTGTCGCGTTGACGAGGTTCGCTGAAAGAGAACGGTGCCTGAGCGAAGCAGCTCAAGAGTAGGATGAGCTGAAGGGGGTGAGCGTATCGCAAGGGCACAAGTCAGTGAACCCTGAAGCCGTAGTTACTCTATCTGTGGCGCCGTAGCCTTACGCTCGAAGGTCTTCGCATGAAATTTCAATTCGAGAGCTACGGCGGCATAGAAGAAAAGAGGGAGAGCGACCGACACACAGTGCGACACGCATTTCATCGCTAATATGAGCTTTACCAATTGAATAGGACGGCCAAAATCCTGCCCCCAATCGAAGGAATGTGTACAAGAGTGGACACCGACCCGCTCTGCTCTTCTTGCTGTCTTGTCTCGGCGGTCGTCAGCCTCAGGATCCTTCCAGCCTGAGTACGCTCCGAAACGGAAGTTTAATGACATGGATTTAGGTTTCCCCAATATCAACGGTCCGTTTGGATCGGCGCTTGTAATTCGATGATTTCAGAAGCAAAAGGTGAATACCTAGTGCTCTCTAGAAGTATTGCCCATATATATCCGGTAACAGGTGACCATGCCAGCCTCACGGAAGGGGATCCCAGGGCAGTAGTTCCAGAATACGTAGCACGACCGTCTTGTCGGACTTAGGTTTCCCTTAGCTTGAGCCATTCCGCGGCAAACATCTCTACGCTGCGGCCACGCTGAAATCGCCTGCGGCGACAATTCCTCGGAAGCCCTCAACTTCTAGTCGCTCAACGAGTGGTGCAGCGGTGTTGGTCCTCGGTAGCGGCCTCGGTGGTCGACACCCGAGTACTGCTTTTTCGATATAACGCTTTACCAGGGGAGGGCGCAGATATTGAGAGACGAGTTGATTGAGTGAGAGGACGGGAAATATGGCTACATATAAATAACCTGAGATCACGTGAACCGGTAACTCTATCCGGCAACACACTTCATAGAGTTACTACATCCTCGCCCGCGCGCATCTCATCGAGCAACAGCGAAAAAAGGTGAGGCTTATTATTTCCTAGGGATCGGTACGTTGTGCCCGCTTCCTTTGGCAACTGGTATCGTATGCTGACAGTCTGATGCCAATGTAGGCATCACAAACATGGCTTAATTGCGATGATAGAACTACCCTCCACTCTCCACACAAAAAGCATTCTCTCATCTTATCTCACAAACGCTTACGTCTTAGCCCGCAGGAGGAGGAAAAAAACAAAAACATACAACAGCGGGTATTCGCTAGTGCTCACCCACCTAACTACTAATCCGCCGGTACGCTGCTTAAATATGGCTGAGCGAACGGGAAGCCTTGGATTCAGCGTCCTATGGTCGTATGTGCTAGTAATAGGGCGATTTGGCATAAATATACGGCTGATTCGTCGGTCAGGGTTCATTGGTTTTGCGAAAGAGCCGGCGGAATAGCGGCGGCATGTTTAGCCTGACTTGCTATGCTCAAAACGCAAGGAGCAAAGCCCGACCAGGTAGGCGGAGCGCGGGAAAGGTCGTAGAACAAATCCCACCATTACCTCATCTTGATTGCTTCTAGACACGGACTCTATACTAGCTAAATAAGGCGTCGGCATTGGTAGCAGAGAGCGACTGGCGACTGCTTGTAGAGTTCCCCACCTCTTATTCTCCCCAAGATCCTCCGTATGTTCTTATCTTTGTTAGAGACACCAGTACTCTTTGTGTCCAGCCGTTATGCAATGACGCCAAGCAGGCGGAGGTGGAATCGCGATGAGGATCTTTTTTTTTTAACGGCGGATTCTCATCATCAGCACTCAAGGCGACAGTAAGGAAGATTTGGGCAAGTAGCGCGCCGGAAAGATAGAAATGGATTTGAAGATGGATGATTTGCTGTCCTGGCAAGAGGATGTGTGGAGGAACCGAAAATGCCTCTCGAGTTGGCCAGCCTACCAAGCATCCCGTAGGTATTCTTTATCGCTGCCCTTTTTCTCGCGCCTACGTTTAAAATACTAAGTCACTCCTTACGCTTGCCAGTTCTAGGTTCTATTAGCAAGGTACTTTGGAACCAGGCTTAGATTTCACTGTCCTGCTCTTGTATGGTAAAGGCAGGAGTAAACGAGATCAGATCTATAATAGAATAGTCGGCGTGGAGGAGCCAAGCAGCTCGAGGGCTAGACGAGAATTGAAATGCCTGTAAAAAAATATACAATAGGATTGCTGCGTTCAAACTTTGGAAGGCAACCACCAGGATCACATCATTGCGGCTCTGCGCACTGCGAGATAATTGGCCAATACCGGATCGACGTACATGCTACTTTCATTTCCGCCTTTCGTTTCCTCGAACCCGGCAAGATACAAGAAGTCCTGCCCCTTCGACCGCCATCAAAACCTCCAGCGTAGTTCTCCGTTCAATGTCTTTGCGATAAAGGAATGGGTCAGCTGTAATGAGCCGAAGGAGGAGGAGAGCGCACACCAGTAGCATCAACATTTCAGTGACACGAACTCCCTTCTCAAATTCTGCTGCAACCCATGTTAAAGGATATTAATTTAGCATAGTCTCAGAATTATGTATGCATATGCTACCAAGCAGATAGTCTTTTCCAACCACCTCAATCCGCTTTCCGTCCCCGAGGATGATGCGCTCATCGGAGGGAAGGAGAGAGAGGGGCTCGAGGGTTATGAGGTCGAGATCTGTGGTTCGACATCGTTGTTAGTGCGTTTCGCTCGACACAAACTTTGGTTCGGTGTTTGTTGGGCGCGGTGAGTCACATGCGTCAGAGCTACATAAAGGGCGGTCCCTGCCTCGATCTTTCCTATTCTACGAACTGCAACGAACAGGGCTTCTAGACACCACCGCATCCTCCTCCCACCACTTTCTGACTTCTACGGTAGTTCCAATACACCTCGCGTTCTATCTACGACATAACTGAAACTAGCAGCACCGCTTCTGTCTTCGATGTCCGTCCAGTTGCGATGTCTACACCACACGCAAACCCGACCACATCCGCGACAAACTTTTCCGAACCATTGACGTTATCAAGACAGACCTATACCATGGATGAGCTTCGGCGAGACGGAATACTCTGGTACAAAATACACGTTTTCGTCTACGATCTTCGCAATTTCCGTTCGAGCGATAAGTCTCGCGACCGGCTCGAGTCTGTTGTCGACACATACTATATCGGACCGCCATACTTCAGCGCCACCGAAGCAGACAACATCCTCCACACCATCGCCGATCCTGAGACCGGCAAGATTTTGAGAGAGATACTAGATGACTTCTTCGCGCAGAAGCTGGAGAAGCGAATAAAGGCGAGGACGAAGGAGACGGCCGATTACAGAGTGTGTGCGGCGCACGATCTCGCTCCTATCGTCGAAAAGGCCTTTCGCATTCATCCCAAGGACCTCGCGAAGAATAAGGGATTCGTGAAATTGTTGAATAAGAGGGGACTGGGCGCTTTGAGTGAAGGAGGAGTTTGGAAGGGTCTTGGAAAACGGTAGCAGTTACAAGCTCAACGCCGACAAGACTGCTCTAGCAGCGCTCAGGACTCTCGTTGGACGACTGGTATATCGAGAGGCAAGACTACTTCCTATTCTCTACAGACGACATGGATTGTCCGCCATCGAGTAAACTTGGGACAATCTCTCGGGTGTACTAGAAGAGATGTCAGAGCAACCATATTCACTTTTCTGGCCTATATTGTCCTTGATGTCGTCAGTGAGTGCCAGAGCGACTCCCAAAAGCTAATCCAAGATTAGACAAAAGCGCTAGTCGGTCATGACTCCTTCGACCTTCAGAGCTCCAAACACTATAATCAAATTACTCGTCACAAGCAGGCCAGACGGCGACATCGATCAATTCCACGGCTCTCCGAAGTTATAAACGACAGACATCAAGACCGCGAGCGCCATGCGAGCGCCCATCCACCGTCGCATGAAGCAGTCTCCCGTCGTGCCATCTCGCCCTCGAAGTTGCCGACAATACCGTCCGGTTCTTATCAGCGAACGCTTGGGGGTGTTCCCCCGGGTAGTCATTATCTTCGAAGAATGGGAAAGATGGGGCGAACGCCTCAGTAACGAAGTAATAGCATCCCAGCTGTCCAAGATTCCCTTGACACCCATAGACACATTCGCAGCGATTTTGCGCGACGTGCGCCAGAACCGGCGAGCTGACATGTGGCGTATGGTCCGCTGGTTACTTTATACGAGTCGGAGTCTCGCCGTAGCAGAACTGGAGGCGGGGTTAACCTTGGAGGCCCCCGTTTCAAGCTGCCATGGCTTTGCTGGAGACCTGGCTTTTCTATGCGGGTCCCTCGTTCGATTTGACGGTCCGTGGGAAGAAATCAGTTTCACACACCAAACGGGTAGAGGCTTTTACTAGATGTATGTTTAAGAGGCAAGTCCCGCGGACGTTGCGGGGCTTGCTATAAGCGCCAATGCCGCGAACGAACACCTCGCAATAATTTATGTTAGATATCTGCTCAGAGAGGACCTAGAGCTGTTCAGAGTTTGGGGGTTCCTGCGGAATCGACTCTCCTATCTAGCCCCGGTGAAAGACGCTCTACTTCAACATACGTTTCGCTACGCAATCGAAAGCTAGGCTCTCCACGTCAGGGCATCAGGAACACTATCAGCCCTACTCATTACCAAATCCCGTGTGCTTTTATCATTTTAATGCGTTGGAAAGCATTATGGCCCTTGAATATTTTCTTCACAAGCACGAAAGCAGGCGGTCTCTATTTCTAGGTCCCCGCTCTACTTTGCGTCGTACTTCGACCCCCGCTTCCTCGTTGATTTCTATGTTACTAAGAAAGGGGCCATGGTCGACTATGTAGGTACAACGCACGACACACCTCTCGTCTACGCCTTGGAGCTCGAAACACTTTCACTGCCTCTTCCTAATCGGGACTAGCTCGCCCCTAGCCTCCTTAATCTCTGGGCTATTATGCTTCGCGCAAACATTATCGCGCCTACAGGCCCTACTAGTCTCCAAGCAGCTGGCGTAGGAGTGATATCGAGATGCGAAGATGGAGTATCCATTCGAGGGCATCTGGAAGGCTAATGTGAATTCCGCCAGCTAGCGCTTACCATTAAAAGCGTTAATCAATTAATCACCTCAAATCAAACCAAGCTTCCTTAGCCAGCAACACACATTAGCACGCTCAAGGAAACCCCACCTTCCGATTCCCGTCATCTTTTCCATCCCCTCTTTGCTCATTCCACTCGCTCATGCCAGCGCGGCATGTCTTCGCTTCATCGCATCAGCCAGGAGATGACAGCATATGACGGAACTCAGACCAGCGAGGAAAAGTTGTTCATCTGGTGCTGTACTAGTCGAGTCGGTTGGAGCGTCTGTACGCCGCGAGCCCGACTGGACAGATATTCCTCCCGTCACTGCGGCATCCCGCGAGACGCGGAATCTGGTTACGAAACGTCTTGTGCTGTTGCTGTCGGAATGGAATATGCGCGCGAAAACGGCACGTGGGAAACGGCGCAAGGAACGAGGTTGGGTGGGTTGGAGACTGCGCTGTGCCATAGGTGAGACTGTATGCATGTAGACGCAGGGCCGCCAGCAGCTAACCGTGGGCCTGCTTACTTGCGTGCTTGCGCGCTTTGAGCCTGGATGGTGTGCTGGTGTCTTCGGGATGTTTTGGTGGAATTGGAGAGGTTGCTGCTGTGGTGGGGTTTGTATTCTGGCGTCAACACCTCCAAGTTCGTGAGATACGCTCTAGTAATACTAAAAGAAAGTAGGAAGAGTGTGGTGCGTTTCTCCACCCCTTGGAGCAGAATACCCACACTACCCTAAGACCAAGATCCCTCACTCAGACAGCTACCATATCTTCGCTCGCCGCAGTTTAGTTCGCCGCTCCCACATCCCGTCTTCCCTCCCACATCTTCCCTCTCACATCCCGTCTTCTCTTACACACCGCACTTCAGCACACAAAATCCAAATAAACCTAACAGCGCCGCTCAAGCGCCGAGATCTAAAGACCGCTGCGGTCGTAGTGTAGATTCGAGGGGTATCTCTAATATCTCTAACTGTACACTGCACGTTATAACCCGCCGAATATGGCTGCGACTGCGACCGTGACATGGCGTGGCGTTCTTCCTAGGCGGCTTCTACGACTTCGAGCAAGCAGACTTGAGGTTTAGCCTGTCCGTCTCCCCGCCCCCCTCTCTCTCGCGGTTAGGTTAGGTTGGCTTAGAGTGAAGTTTCTTAGCAGAGTAGAGTAGAGTGGAGTAGAGTAGAATAGACGTCTAGGGGCGCCGATGTAGAGTGTTTCGAGGACAGGAAGGAAGGGCGACGATGGAGCCTCAGGCCATCAGAACAGATGTCCAGATTTTGCCGACCACCAGACGGATCGTAATAGGGAAGAGAATGCGGACATGCCCGAGGCATGCGGCATTCGACCGGAGGGCCGACGTTGTATTTGGCGGAGATCTTAGATTGCCAGACGGTGGAGATGAAACCGAAACGGTGTGAGATGAATATGGGGATGATGGCTATTACAGGTCAGTGCCGTTGTAGTACATCACAACGGGAGCCTACCAAAAACGCTCAAATGGTCTCCGCAGGCTCTTCCACAAACGCCACCCGCACCTCAGTTGCTTTCGACTCCGGGAAAGAGCGCTGTGACGAAAACTTTCGAAGTTCGAGGGTCGTGGACTTCCTACCGGCGAACGTGGTGCGTGCCCACGCTGTCGTACGGCCTCCGGATGCCCGACCCATCGTCGCCTCGGAGAGCCGCTGGCGTCGACCGTTTCAGCGAGGAATTTCTTAAGTTGGTCAAGCGCTCGAGAGACGACTTTCCGTTTATGGCGCTTCCCAGACCTATTATTCTCTCGTTTGGGTTGTGGGCAAGTCGTGTTCGACAAATTGCTTCCCTTATCGTCGTACGCCGCGACCTCCTCGCGAGCCGTGCAAGCTACCAAGGCCTCCTCGAATTCAAGCGGGTCGTTGTCCAGAACCAAACCGCTCCGTTTTCGTGAGTCTACAAACCGTTCCGGACCTTACGTATCCATTTCATCCCAGCCGCTAGTCTCTGGAAATGAGGGACTTCGACAAATCCGCAATGCGCAAGATACTCTACAGCTTGACAGTGACGTCTCGAGATCTGGCGATGCATCCTCACGACAACCGCACAGGTCCCATCATTTGCGGAATTCATCAAAGACAGCCTCTCGTCTGCATTGGCCCAGGGCGCCCCCAATTAAGCTAAATGTCGTATTTCAAAGGGCAAACGTGTCGAGCGCGGGAGCGGAGAGGATAATGATACCTGGGTTTTAGTGATCCGTTTTGCATAGCGATGGAGTTGGTGGTTTCAATGCGACCTCATTGGAATCTGAGCCAGGTGGGGGATCGTGATAGTTGCTAGAAACACTCGTCAGAAGACGCGTGACGGGGGGCAAGCGTACTTCGGATGACCTGGTCGCCTGAAGTGTCTGTAATCAGATCATGCACAAGGCAATGCAGATGCGCGGCGGGCGGCAGAGCACCTCTACTTTCTACCTTGCCCACGTGAGAAAGGCAGCAAGGCAAACGAAGCAAAAAGGAGCGTCGAGAGGGAAGGCCATCCCTGCGGAGTCCATCCCTGTAACCTTTGCCTGTAAGCCCAAGGGTCTAGTGGCTGCGACAATTGGGGATGGTTTCAGCGCTGGTGTCTGTCTCGTGTGGGCTAACTGGATAGGCTTAGCGTTGCACGTAGGGTCGCGCATTCACGCGATATAACGTATGTGCTAGGCTAGAAGAAGCCCGCGCAACACCATCCCCCGCTCGCCATTGTTAATACTAGAGCCTGAAAGCAACGTACCAGAAGATGGTAGATAAGGTTCAACTCTAACTTCGTGGCTCGGATAATATCTGTAGTCACGAACGGGATTCTAAGTCAGAGGTGGCATGAGGCGTTTCGCATGCATCTTCGCCGTCGCGGTCGATGTCGAGCACACGTAGAAGGCAGACACTCCGATGGAGCATTGTCTGCCGCTTTGATGGCAGTGAGTTGGAGTGTGTTGTCTTCGGGCGGTCGGTAGTCGACCTCTATTTTCCCGGTGGAAATATTCTGCCACAGTACTCCACCGTCTAGTCACTCACCTCCATCGCTCACCTCCCGGCGCCCTCCCTACCTTTATACCTTTGTGTCGCTCAGCTATCTGGCCGCTGAACAGCGGAACCCATCGTGAATATATTTTCCAGTCCATTTTCCGCCATGAAAGGCGAGTGGCACCCTCCCCCCACGCCGTGCCGTACTCGCTTGTTCGATGCTCCGCTCCAGCTTCGATGACCGGCCACAGCAACAGCAGCAGCATAGCGCCAGCTTCGTCATGAATTAGCGCCAGTAAAACGGAATCTCGCGACAGCGCGCCCGAACGGCGGCCATGACTAGAAACGGGTAGGCCGAGTCGGTCAAGCGCTCGCGAGAGAGCACGATACACAGATTTTGAGCATACCGGTATGTGCGATATCGCCCTGTTCCTGGGCAGATGCTGATGCTTCCATTTCGGAAATAGCTTGCCCAACCCGCTTCGAACGCTCCGTCGAGTTCCCTCAGTCCCCGCGGCGCCCCCGAAGCCGACGGCCTGTCAATGATTGATGCTGGCTTGGGTGATTATCTGGACCGTCTACACACCTATTCTCCCATGTGGCATACAGCGCCTGGCAGTGGACCCTGGCGCGGACATGGATACGGGGATGAGCTGGCCGAATTCTATCAGCCCAGTTTCGGCTCTTGGGGTCTGGTAGGTGCATGCGCATATGCAGGATGTGCCCCTATTGTGGGAGGGGATCTCGTTCGAGAGTGCGACCACGGTCGGGGACAGGAGCGAACGAGATCCCAGGGTGCTTCGTCGTCGCTACTCTGTCTGAGTCCACACGGGAATTTCGGAACGAGGCCGAATTCCTACTGCCCCTCGGACAGTCGTTCCGAGACTACAAGCTGAACGTGGGCTCCACCCCACCGAAGCCGGCTCCCTCCACATCACCTTCGGATGCGACTCCGACACCACGTCTCCCGACTTTGCCATCCTCGATACCACATCTACCGGCTCGGAGAAAACCGAGCTAGTCCTCTTCTTCCTCGTCTCGCCTTCTTCTCCTCCTTCGACGCCAACCAGCAGAACAGATTCCCAATTGACTTCCAGTAGTATGCGTATGGGGACGAGGTGCTAGTCACGCTTATGGGCAGGACTAAGGAGGGAAAGCAGGCTCATGATCGAGGCGACGTTCGCGGTGCGGTGGCTGCTCTGACGACCCTACTGGTTCTTCGTGCTCGCAACGTCGAGGGAGTTCCCGTAGATGAACTTTGCTCAAAGAGATCGAGCCCATGTTTGGCAGAGTGAGCTTGACCCCGTACCCAACCCCGTCTCTATGCGTCTCCACGTCCTTCAACGCGATTAATAACGTAAACATCAACTCCTACCGCGCACAGAGACGTATGCCAGCGTAAGCATGAACGTAGCCCTCAACTTTATCACCAGCATGCCAGTGAACAACGAAGCGGAGGCGGAGTAACCCTGCAGATTCCGATCGACCCTTCTGGAATCTCAGACTGGTGCCATCTCTGTTGCGACCTAAGACTTGGAGGACTGTTCGTAGCTGGTATACGGATAATTGGAGGGTTGGGATTTTTAGAAGAGATGTAACGCGATTCAGGATCGAGAGCTTAGAGCCAGACTCTACACATCAGTTGTCGTCATATGGTCATGTTTTTCTCCATCGCTTGCACCCATAATTCAACTAACCCTGTTGCTCTTTTCGTATCCGTGTGTCCTGCAACCGGGATATTACGAGAGCGAGCTTCTTGCGCTATCTGCACTACATTGAGCAATGCATTGTTTTCGTCTTTTCAGTATCTAACGGTATATAGAACCGACTCCCCAGCTAATTACCTTCGTCCTCATCTTCACCGAAGCCGTTCGCCGCCCTCGGCCTCCTCCTCCACCTTCACGCCGCTAACTACTCCGCTGGCGTTTCCCGCAACGACATGCCTGTTTCTGCACTCTGCTATTCGTACGAAGCGATCGCAAAGCAGGGATAAGTAACATTCACTACTATTAATCCGACTGGCTACCTTGGACAGCAGAGCAGCCTTACTGACGATTTGGCGGGGCACTGGGTAGCACGTCGAGACACGAGCGACGAAAGGCGTACACAGTCCGGACAACCTAGTATTCAGGTGGTGTAGGCTTAGACATCATGGCCGATGCAGAAGCCCCCGAGGGGATCACCTCTGGAGTGATTGGGGAATAAAGACAACACGCTGAAGCTGGGCCAACCCACCACGGCTAATGCATGGAAAGCGCCCACTTTTCCTCAAACCAGCAGATTTGGCACTCCCTCTCGTGCTCGCCCTCGAAGCCGCCGCTTTCCTGGTTACAGTTCCACCTGCGGCGCAAACCCATGCTCGTTCAGCAATAACAACCAAAGAAGTTCGAACAAAATACCAGGAGCGCAAATAAGGGGAAATAGAAATAGCGCAGGAAACAACCGCAATGCTGATCGCCATGGTTCCCACCCTCGGGAGAAGCATAAAAATACGTTACAAGTATTGCCTCATGCTATGCTTAGGACCAGTACCGCACGGACAGGATACAGTTACCGTACTTCATCCAGCAGCGCTGTAACCATGGATCATCCAACTTACAGTCTCAACTCCGGGGGTGCAAAAAGCACTCCTTAGTCCAAGGTGAGCAGGTCTTCGTCCAACAACCCCCTACGCACTCCAGGCTCAACTTCTATTCCAGGCTCGACCTTCACTCCTTCAACTACTCGAACTACTCCATTTGATACCCCCGTAAAGCCTCGATCAGCTCCTCGAATTGCCATGATCGTGAATATATCTCCAGTGGCTCTCGGTACGCAAAGATCGGCCTCCCCTGTTCGTAGAACGCCTACAGTTGATGGCGGCAGGCGGGACTGGAAGGGTGATCTCGAAGGACACTACCTCAAAATCCCCAAGAAGATCAGCCATAAGCACTCGCCATTCCAACAAGGATTCAAGAAAGTGCTGCCGCCGTATTACGCACACCTCCAAAATCCGAATCGGAATGGGATGCCTGCTACGAAGGATTCTGCACACTGTGCAGAGAACATTACATGCCACTCCTGGAACAGAACTCTACGGGGAAATCCGACGACCCGCTTACAAAATGGTGCCGGATGGAGAATGATAACAGAGTACGGAAGAGCCTCAAGGAGCCCCTTGGCTTGCCGCGGAACCTCTTCATCGACGCAGTCAAGGAGGCTTTTACTAAGAAATCGTGCCTCTCGTGGCTGTTCAATGAGAACTACGTGTTCGATCTTACGGACGAATACCGAATTGCGTTCCACCTAGACAATATCTTCGAGGCCCCTGACTACAATTCCGAGGACGCTGCCGAGATCGACTTCGATAAGGAAAATGGCATCCCTGCGGCTGCGAGACACTGGCTGGCGCCGGCGAACGAAGATCAAGAGCCGACTTCGGAGCAGAGCGGGGAAGTGCTCCCGCGCGATCTATTCGCACTCAAGCCGATTGAAAATTCCGACGGCGTCATCTTGTTGGGCCAACAGCTTGGCTACATCGAGGTGAAGTTCAAAGAGGACAGCGAAGAAGGCCGTAGCGCCACCAACAACGGCCAGTGGACTCCTACGGGAATCATCGTCTTCCTCAAGCTGGACCCTGATACGAGCAAGTCGGAGGGGTTATTCTACATCGATTCTGCTACCATCAGTAACTTCAAAAAAGGAAAGGCAGAGCGACAAGTAATGCAGGGCTTATGGCAGCTGGTGCACGAGCATGGGAAGGTAGATGTGGAAGGCGAATCTCGGTTCGAGGCCTGCCGGGTATTCATGGACGACGACAAACTTTGGATGGATTGACATGCTGCGGGACTCGTAGAATAGAAAGGACTAGATCATGTTCGATTGTTCCTTCTTCTAAAGGGGCGTTTGCGCAGGAGACAACTCCACTCTCTTTGTAAGTAAGCAAATATATTCATAGAAAGCGGATGTTATATAGATCAGAAGGAATACTTTTCTAGCCCCACAGCATTACCATTACGAGCCATGATGCGCTTAAAGGCCTGGTACAACCTGCATAAGCAGTATCAACAAAGTCTCAAAACTGAGGAGGACCTACTGTGGACGAAGAGGCCAGATATGTGCACGGATTTCGACATTAACCCCGATAATACAAGATCTGGTTGGCGGGTGAAAGGCCACTTCTACAGCGAACCTGCTATGGACGATACGATCATCGCAAGGCTTCGACGCGTGGATAGTTGGCTAAGAGAGATTGAGTATGGGATGTCGGCTTTCCACTCCATGTTCGCCGGGCTGACAATGCGCAAAACACGTAGGAATGCTTCCTCCAAGCGCAGAGCTGATCGTGCTAACCTGACTTTTAGTGCAAGAAAGGTTCCATCAGCGATCCGACTGGATGCTTGAGCAAACCATCAGGCCATGGTTTCATGTCATCAAATCACACGTTAGAGAACGCAATTCCTCCGCGCTGGGAGGAAGACATATTGATGGAGGGATAACCGTGGACGAAAAGATCAAAGACATAACCGAGCGCCTTGCTACCGCATCTCGAGACCTTTCGGCATGGCGGCCGAAAGCCAACGCTGCGATAACATCCAAGGTCGCCACGCAAACGCCATACGAAATTCTCCTCGAGGGCTGCGTCTGGAAAGCCCAAAACGGTACGTTGAAAGACCTTGTTGGCTTCTAATGCTGATCTAAATATTTTCTAGAGGTTGTCCAACGCCTCAAACGACGCTCGATGTCACGCGGCTTTAGCCATGTTACAGACGAGCTTGCACTGAGCGTCCGGCGCACACTGGAGCAGCTCGAGGAGTACTTCCCGTTGGATCGCATGAAGTTCTCCTATCGCCCAGCGACGGCGGTTATGTGTGGACGGTGCGGCATCACCGGCGGGACCAAACCGATGACGACAAGCGACCCCCTTGCTAAAAAGGGTCCCAGCCCGTTGCTCAGATTAATCTGGGAGCAGAGTACCCAGCCCAACGGCCGGTTTCGGGGGCCGTCTGAGCAAATCATCGGCCAGAATCCTTTGCTGCAACCTCAACGGACGCTTGGCGACGACCAGCTCGCCGAACTGGATGACTTTCATGACGCACCCCGCTTCATGCAGCGACACGTCGAAGGAACGATTGACCAGCATAGGAGACAGAAGGGCGCGTGTCCGCTGTGCAGAGTGGTCTTTAGTTACGTTGAGCTTGAGGAGGGCGAACCCCACCGAGAACCTAGGCCCGCTGGGGTTTGCGCAGAATGCAGGACTGCCTGCCAATGTGATGCCCATCAGCACGACTACGGGGAAATAAGGGAGGGCGACGCGCTTTATCGGGAGATCCTTTGAGTTGTTCAGGCTCGGAAGCAAGCACAATACATTGAGGACATCTGGAGCGTGGTGCGCTTTTGTCACGGGGCAACACTGGCTCTGAGGCTATTTTGAAGGCTGCGCGTTATGAGTGTCCGGCATATGCTATGCCGCCTGACCTTAGTTCGCAGCGTTTGGGAGCTTGATTGAGTGTGAAGGAAAGTAATGAATAGCATACTAGGTACGGAGAATTGGGAATACTGTTGTGTGGCTAGTTTCCTGCTGCTGCTTTTTGTCTAGAGCTGTGAAACTGTGTACGTACGCGAAGCACGAAGCACGAAGCTACCCTGAAGACCTGATTGTTAGCTAAAGCCTGTTAAGAGGATTTCGCGAAAGCGGCAGCGATGCGAGCTGGCTCCAGGAGGGAAAGAAGAAGAAGTGTTGCAAACGTTAACACCATTTTCCCCTCTTAGGTCTGCTGCAGATGGAATAAATCCGCAACGAACAGGCTGAATACGACACTAGGTCTAAGTCGAATATGAATCAAATCGATCTGAGCTGAGCTACGCTGAGCTGAGTTCTATTCGACGTTCCTCTTTCCCTGCGGGCGGACATTTATGTATACGCATTTGTTACTATATTTGCGGCCATTTCTACAGTACCTTCTGCTGCTGCTGCTGCTGCTGCTATTGATTTCGCATTGCATCAACGGATTTTCGTATTGGATTTCTTCTTGTTTCTCTAATTAATTACGAGCACACTTACCATGTATGGAGTTTTTGCACGGCGCGTAGATTTCATGCAAATAGATTCGTATGGTATAGGATGGATTCCGTATTGAATAGATTTGGAGTGTGTATATGTGGGTTGAATTTTCCTTGCAGGGTAGGGATTCGAGTAGTTCCTCATCTTAACGCTCTCGACCCAGATGGCGATCTCTCTGCCGGATGATGTTTGTACCTGGGTGGGTCAGCCTCAAATCAAGCTGCAAATCGCGCCATGCTTGCCAAGGTCGACGGGCGTTGCTCCAAAGGTCCAGTACGGGGTAACCGAGAATACTGACCAGGTCGGACGATATGAGCAACATGGGCGGAACGTTACCTGCGCCTTTGTGGGTGTGGTCCCCATGTCACAGGCGATGGCGAGGAGGCGAACGTAGACTCCTGAGCGGCGATACCCTCAACGGAGATGAAGCAGCTCCTCCTCTGATGACAACTTGTAGTTGTAAGTCCTGGCCAACGAAGGCTTAGACGCCTTCGCAAAGTAGCCGAGAGCTTGGTTGTACTCCTTGAGGGGGTTGGATGCGAAGAGCGGAGGGGGGGTAACAACAAACCGTCCCTCAATTCCGAGAGCCTACCTGACAATAGTATTGCACCGCGAACCACTAGGATTGCGGCAAGCGGGCTACGCAGGGAGGTATCGGTGGTAGTTGCGGGCATTGTCGATAATTTCTGATATGGAGACTGTAGTTCCGCGCGCTGCGGCGCCGGATTTGAGGCCTGCCAAGGCAGTATCGGGCTGGGTTTTCACTTTTTGGGGGGGGGAAGATAATTCGCAATCCGTTGGGGATAGACTTGCATCTGGCTCCCGTGGCTGCAAGAGGGATTTTCAGTAGACTTCCGTCGGAACGGTTGCATCTTAATCGAGATCGAGCGAACTCTAGATGACACAGGACGTTGCAAGGAGTTCATCGGATCTGAAAAAGGTCGTCGGATCGAGAGGTTTCATGTTATCCTGTATGGACACCTATAGCAAGCTATTGTGGCGCGTTGTGTTCCGCTTGAGGAGCGAGCGTAACAAAGCAGTCCGGATGTGGCTCCGTTTTCTTGCATAGATCGGCAGCGGTGAAGGGCCTCCTATTGAATGAGGCCCTGGTAGTACTTCCCGTGGTGCGTAGTAGTGGGACACGCAGCTGGAGGGGTCCTGGTTAGGCTTTGTGGAGGAGACACTGGTGTTTCGTTGTCTGAGGGGCAATTGTCGGAAATATTGGCCGGCTACCAAGGCTGAAGGGTGAACTTACCTGCCGCTTATAGAAATGCACGCTTCACTCAGGCAGCCACTTCTGTGAAAGAGCCACTATATCTACTCGCGGATCCTCAATCGCAGTCTCCTTGCGCAATCCGTCAACACTTCACGGAGAGCTCCATGCATTGTCGTCGAAACAATCTAGGCGCCAGCGGAGACGAGAAGCGCCCACGGGCCGATTGCAAACTGGGCAACGCAAAAGTTATAGGCCAATGTTGTCAGCGACGTTGGGGTGGACAGGGAATGCTAGCGCAGGCAGCAGGGTTACACGGCAAATAAAACTGAAAGGCTTCGACGGAAGGGAGACAGAGCCCTAAATAATGCGAAGCTCGACGGAAGATGGAGCTCGAAATAAAGACGACTGAGGCGTGGTTCCAGGGCTCGAAATGAAGAAAATGAGGGGCCCGCGGGCGCCAGTTGAAGAGTGACGGATGCTAATCCTATATAGGCTTGTTCAAGAGTAGTCTCTTGGCGAAGAACATCAAAGAATATTTCGGGCGATCATGCAGAAGGCTTGCACTGCCAACAAGGCCTGTACACCTGCTGTAAGGGCCAGTACGCAGTATTTTTACCCGAACTTGAATTAAAGTCGCTCAGAAATGCATGCGACAGCCGTGAAAGCTAGCAGCGCCGGCTGCAAGGCTGTACTCAGGAAATTCCTGACTTTCTGCTTGGGTACAATATTAACCATTATTGTACAGGTGCGAGAGCGAGGGCTATTGGGGAGTGCGGCGGGCTGCGTTGGCCGAGGTGCGTCGGCGAAGGCGCATGCTTCCCGACGTCGTGGTGTCACAACCTCAGGAGGGGGGCTATCCGGAAAGAGAAGAATTCGGCACGTATCCGCGCGACAGCGAATGAGAATCACGGCAAGAGCTAGGTAGAGAAAATATTAGATGTGTGAAGAAAAGAGATAGAAGTAGTGGCTGGCCGAGACGACGGAACGCCTGCCTGAAGATGCGGCGGGCTCCGAGGCTAGCCATTTCGGATTAGCGCCTCGGCGAAACATTCAACCGCCCGAGCTCGACGACCGAACTCCACCCACAACACCGTTCGCAACACAACTCGCAGCACCACTCAACACCACCTCTCCCTGCCCAATCCTCTCAGTCCAATGTGCCTCCGTCACTGACACTCATCCGTGCTCACCTCTGGGGCAATTTAATTGCGGATCGGATTCGCGCGGCTCAAGGTGAGCATCCCCACGGCAGTCCTAGATCCATATAACTGACAACTGTCTCACAAAGCAGTCTAAGAGGCGCTATTTGCTCAACGCAACACACCACCTGCCCCCTTCGTGCCTCTTGCAGGTGTCGTCCTCGTCGCGTCTACCCTCGCACCTCCTCGTACCTCTACTCTTGCGACGCCGCTACATCACACCCCCGCACTACGAACGTGCCATGAGCGAACCCGGCCCGACGACGCCTCTCTCGGAAAGCGGATCGACGCCTCCTTCATCAATCCGCAGGGCGCACTTCCCGCCCACGCCGTCCTCGACCGCCCAGCCCGAGGCCGATCCCGCAAGCGTGTCTCCAGTCCTGCGGGCCATCGGGTGTCGCACGGCGTGCTGGCAGCGCTTTGAGGTCACTCCCGACCAATACACACGCTTTCGCGCGGACCTGGCCGCGCGCCCATACTTGGCGGACAAACTCAGGCTCGATTACGACTCGGAGGAAGGGGAGCTAGTCCTGCGCATGCCCGACCCCGTGCACGACAACACCGCCGGAGGGCTGCAGGACGCTCTCTTCGCCAAAGTGCAAGCTCTCGTCACGGGCGCTGCGGATGATGCGGATGCCGACCGCCTAGCAGACCTAATACGACCTCTTCGCAAAGGCTTTACCTCCGACGTCAAGCTCGACCTTGAGAAGGGCGACAAGAAGTCTCCGGACGCCTCTTTCGCATACGACGGCTATCCCAACCCACCGTTCGTCATTGAAATCGCGCATAGCCAAAACGGGAACGACCTTCCCGAACTCGCTGAGGGATGGATACGGAAGACCCAGTCCTGGACAAAGACGGTGATGGTCGTAGACCTTGAATACCGCAACCCTGTCGAGCGCGCTTCGAATCCTACACTTCCGCGCAACGCCTGCTATAATCTCTACACCTACGCTGTAGTCGAGGAAGGCGGGGAGGAGGTTGCGACTGCAAACACCTTGGGCGACGATATAAAATTCTCTCCTGCTCCATCACCCGCGGACGACGCGTCCCTCATCATCCCCTTTTCACATTTCCTCCCACATGGAGTCCTCAACGCCGGGGACCCTAACCCGACCATCTCCGTCACGCACGACGAGCTCCGCGCCATCCTTAACAAGGCCGAGGAAACCCAGGCGGTTCGGGACGGGAGAAAGTGCAAGCCTGATGGTGCCAAGTCCCCACCTCCAATGCCCAAAAAGTGGCGCTCCACGAAACGAAAGCGAGAGGTTGACGAAAAGCGAGAGCCAGTCCCCCATCTGTCTAGTTCGTTTGAGTTCGATGAGGAAGACATCAATGAAGATGACGATGACAACAATGGACCGAGAGAGAAGCGCAGGCGCTGAGATAATTGGTAGCAAAAACGCACCAGCTTCTCTCGCCGCCCTCGCCTTCATCCTGGAGCTATGGCCAGCGACGAGGACTGCTGTTCTGTGATGGGTCGCAGCATTCGGAGGATACCCCGGACACGTCTATGCGTCGCTCGTAAGCGGGACAAGAACGGCAAGTGGCACTTCCGGCTCAAGCACCCGAGGCGTGGGTGCCGTGCTACGCGTTGATGCAGCGCCCCTATGCCGTGGAGGTGCGGCAAGGCGATTTCTGGGTAGATTCGAGACAGATAGGCCGGAGAAATAAGCATTTTTTGTTCGGTTAGTTGCTCCTTCTCTTATCTTGCTTATATCAGCCATACATCAGCCCTGCCTTCAATGTTCCGTTATCTTCATCCTACTTCCCTTTCTCAAATTTTGCGCTAGACAAGGTTTATAGTGGCGGGTGAAGTTATCCAGAGCATCACAGCAGCACGCCAAGGGGATTCATAGTCCTGTTATCCGAGCACGTTTCGGAAAGCCCCAGCCTACCTTTGACGTACTCTCGTAGCGCGGATTTGAAACTAAACCCCCTATGCCATTTGAACCAAATCGTCGAATTGTTGGCTACATCTGTGCTGCGACCGGAGTGGAATTTACCGCGTTCCGTTTGTGCCGCAGGGTTCTTGCACCCAGGTTCGGGACTCTTGCTGCTTTCCTTCCACCCGCCCGCCCACCATGTAGGAGGAGCGGTACCGTCCGTATCGCTCGACTATTGTGGCTTATTGGTCTTGGGTGTTACGAGCTGTTCTCTTGACTGAGACCGAGACGTACCGCTGTACGGGGATGCAAGGGGTATGCTTCGGACACGGATTATTCAGTGACAAAGGGGTGGACGCAATGACACAATAAGTCGCAAAGTCGCAGTAGCAATTTATTGAATAAAGCAATAACTACGAGGAGCCGTAAGAAGCGAGCTTCTATCAATCCATGGGCAAATTAGTTGTAGTACAATTAATTTAATTGTGCCCCGTGCGTACTAAAAGACAGGGAAACGATTAATTTAAAAACTTTAACAAATTAGTTATACTCAAGAACATCGTCTAATCGTCGTGTAACTAAAACGCTAGGTGTATCTCGCCTAGCTATATCTATTACTACTCTTAGATCTAGAATTAGCCTACGTTATTAATAGAAAATATAAATAGAAGAGCTAGAAGTTATATTTATAGAATTAAGCTATATATCTATAAGTAAGGCGCTACGTATATACTACTATACTATAACTATAATATTAACTTAGAAATATTATAGGTTTACGTAGTAATATATAAAAAGCTACTATAATAAACTAATTTAATACTATTTTTAAGTATATACTAGCGTAGCGTATTATTATATATAAGATCTACTACTAGAGTATTTTAAAGACGTAGATACGTACTTATTTAGATAGCTACTATAAGAAATTAATAGTAAAGACCTATAAGAACGTTATATTAGCTACTAGAAGCTTCTAGTAATAGACTAAGACTAAAGATAAAGTTATATTTCTAGCGTCTAGAAGTTTATCTATTAACTATTTAGATATATATTAAGATAGATTAAAATATATATAATATAACTATATCTAGCGTATATTATCTAATATATAGAAGTATTACTATAAAGAATATATATAGAAGAATAGTAGAAGAAAAAGCTATCTATACTAAAGTTAATAGTAAGTAGTATAGACTATATAAAAAGAAAGTATATAGTACTAGAAGTTCTAGCCTAGCTAGATATTAGTATAGTTATTTTAGATCTATCTATCTACTATCTAGCTATAGTAAGATAATAAGAACTATAATATCTAGAATACTATAGAATTATTATTATTCTAGACTACTACTAGATTAGAAGTAGTAGAGAAGTAGAAGTAGACCTAGATTAAAGCTAACGTAAATTAATTTAAATTTAATACGTAGTTAGACTAAGCTAGATAGACGCGCTATTTAGAAAGATTAAATTATAAGTAGTTACTAATATTAATCTATAAGTCTAAGTAGTAGAAAAAGATACTAGATAATATATATTAGACTATATAGATAGTAATATAGAAGGCGTAGTAGATATTATAGTTTAGTATAGTTAGTATAGTAGCTATAAATTATATTAACTAGTATAAAAGTAGTAATAATATAAATAAGTAGCTATTTAATACCTACTAGACTAAGAAGATAATAATTAAGTATAGTAAGTAGTAGATTAATATTATTTAGTATATTTAGCGTACCTACGCGTTATCTATAGCTAAACTAAAGTAGAGAAAAGAGCTAGTAAAAGAGAAGTAGCTACTATACTATTTAAATATATAGTAGAATATATTATTAAAGAAGATTTAGAATATTATAAACTAGAATAACTAGAATAAAAAAAAGAACTAGTTTAATAAACTTAATAAAGAAGAGAGTAACTATAATATAGAAATAGAGAATAAAAAGAAGTTAGAAGAGTTAGTATTAGTATTTATATTAGTATTATTAGACTATATATTAGAGAATAATAAGTATATAAATACGTTAATAAGTAGTATAATAGTATTAGATATTAATATGTAGTATAGATAGATAAGTCTATTAATATATACGCCTAAGTAGACTACTATAGTTAATATATTACGTATATTAGTATTATACTAGTCTACCTAGTTATATACTACTTATATAGCTAAGTTAAAAGATAAAAAGTAGAGCTACTAAGATACTACTAATATAGTATCTAGCTATTTCTATTTTATATAGAATATAGCTTACTAGTTTATAATATTAACTTAGTATAGTAATAAGTCTATACTAATTAATACTATCTAGTAGTTAAAAGTATATAGAATAAAAATCTAATTTACTACCTATATAGAGAGTATAGTTAATTAAGTTAATAATATATTATTATATAGTAATATTTAGTTTAGTATACTCTAGTTATAGTCTATAGTTTATAGGTTAGTAGCTAGTATATAGTAGTAGTTAATAGAGAAGTTAATATTATTATAGATTAATAATAAGAGTTATATTATTAAAAGAATAGTTAGATTACCTACTATTTATTAGAATAAGTTAGTAAATAATACTACTAGAAGAAAGATAAGATAGAGTTTTATAAATAATACCTATAATATAGCTACTATAGAGATAGATAACTTCTAAGTATAGTTAGATAGGTAGATTATAAAAGAAATACTATTAAAAAAAACGTTTATTAATATAATAGCTACCTAACTATTACTCTTAATAAAATAATACTATTCTTTTATTATTATAGCTTATCTATTAGCTAAAAAATTTCTTAGTATAAAAAATAATATTAGACTTTTAATATAGAACTTTTCTATAAAAACATAGATAAAAGTAAAAAAAAAAATTATAAATAATATTTATAAGAAAAATTTATTATAGAATATATAGTTATATTAATTTCTTTTTAAAAATAAAAGTAGTAGTAGAGGTATAAAAGTTATACTAGTTTTAGTAAAAGTAGTACGCGTAGGTTTTCTTACTAAAATTAAAGAGAGTTTACGCGTATATATTAAGTTTTCTTTATATATATACTAAGTATTCTTTAAATAGTTCTAGAACTAGTAGAGCTAAAACTATATCTTAATTTCTAGATAAAAGTCTACCTAGAAATAATTTCTCTTAAAATAAATTTTAGTATAAAGGTTACGTATTAATTTTAGAAAGAGTAGTATATACGCGTAGGTTTTACATATACTAAATACTTCTAGAACTAGTAGATCTAGAACTATAGAGTTTTATTCTATTCTATCTAGCTAAAATAGCTTATATAGTATATACTCTAAAAAAGAATACTAGTCTATAGAGAATAATAGTATACTCTCTATATTCTCTCTTTTATTCTTACTATCTACTACCTCTTCTACCTACTAAGTAGCTACTATACCTATCTTAATACGTAATCTATCTTACTCTACTATTAAGCTACTCTTAATATACTCTATTTCTAGCTAGGTATTAATATTTTAACTAGTCTTTACTATATCTAGATTTACTTACTATATAACCTCTTTAAGCTAGATCTACTACTTAGCTATCTAAAGCGTTTACTCTACCTAGATAGTACTAATTATATTATAGAGTATAAGATAAAGACTACTCTAGCTAAGTACTTATATAGCTTAATACTAGTAGCTTATCTACTTTAAGCGCTAATTAAATCTATCTATAAAGACTTCTTCTAGTAGTATCTACTATAGCGCTTTTTTTACCTCTATACGTACGTAGCCTTTTCTACTATAGTAGCCTCTTTATAATATTTCTACGCTATCTAGATCTTCTAGCTCTTTAACCTTATTTACGTACTTTTTTATAAGAAATACTATTACCTAGTAATACTAAATATAAATAGTAGCTAGCTATCTCTTATAGTATAAGACTATATTCTAAAAATAAGAAAATAGCACGCGTTTATAGTCTCTTAGTATTAATAGAATACTAGATACCTATAGTACTAGTATAGAGCTCTATATACCTAGAAAGAGACTACTATAGATACGCTAGCTCTATAAGAAAGAATAGGTATATACTAGAGTAGTTTTATTCTCTAGTGTTTATATCTTTTTTACTATAGCTAGCGCTATACTATATAGTATTCTAGCTAACTTATAGAAGTTACTTAAATTACTAACTAATTACTAAAAAATCTAGGCTATAGTTAGCTTATTAGAGGGTATAATAGAGGTATAGGTAGATACCTTAGTTTAAGGCGCTCTAGATACTAGCGTAATAAGGTCTAAAGTACTCTATCTCTTTTTTATAGCCTCTATCTACTTCTTCTAGTAGGTTTACTCTATAAGATAGTTCTTATTTATAACTATATATACTAGAGTTATATTTCTATTTCTCTCTTCTACGCTACCTTCTTCTATTCTTATATACTTTATAGAGCCTTCGTCTTCTAAAAGAGTTATAGATAATATAGTACACTACTACTTATACTATAAGGTAGAGAGTATTAGCTTATTAGGTAGAGTATATACGTCTAAGTTTATAGTAGTAGTAACTAGACGTTTCTAGCTTATATTACTAAGAGTATTAGAAGAAAGCGTATTTTATAGTAGCTATATAGCTATAAGAGTTAAGTAGATAATAAATACTAGAAAGTAGTCTTTATCTTATATAGCTAAATCTTATAGTATAGTTAAAGTAACTAGAGTTAGCTATCTAGCGCTAATATTTATATTATAGCTAGATAGCTTACTTATAGAGAATTTTATATTCTTATAGAAAAGCTATCTATATTTATTATTAGGTAGAGTATACTTACACGCTACTAGAACCTATAAAGAGAGTAGTAAGGCTAGGTACGCTACTCTACTATTATTATATAGAATAGCTTCTTTAAGTAGTATTTTCTAGGTAGGCGCTTTAGGTATTTTAGTAGAGAATAAAGCCTCTTTAAGTACTAATAGAGATAAAATAGGTAATACTATAGTTTAGTTTTTGCAAAGAGGTAAAAAGTCTTCTTAGATAGTTATAAGTCTAACAGACCTATATATATTAAAGTTATTTATATTAAGTTAATATAAATACTTTCTAGCCTATATAGAGTAAAACTAGAGAGTTAATATAAATTATAGTAGTAGGTTAATATAAATACTTTTTATCTATATAAGAATATTAATATTAAGCTAATATAGATTAAATATTAAGTTAATATAAATTATAGTAGTAGGTTAATATAAATTATAGCTAAAATATAAGTTAATATAGATTATAGCTAAAACATAAGTTAATAGTTT
>NW_022987217.1:8045-9270 GCF_010094035.1 Trematosphaeria pertusa | reverse complement strand
CTACTATTATAAATAGCGCTTAATTCTTTTATTTATAGTCGCGTTAGGTAGATATTCTAGTAGTATCTAAGGTTTTTAGTTTGTAGTAGTAGAGAGAGAAGTAGCTATAAAATTTTAGCTAGCTTGCTTTTTATCTTTATATATAGAGAGAAGAGAAAAGAGAGAAGTAGTCTAGGTACTACCTTAACTTCTTTTATCTTCTATAGCTAAAGTTTCTACGTAAGTATAGTTCTCTTTTAATTTAGCTTAGTATCTACTTACTATCTTAATAGTGTAGTAGGTAGAGTTTTATACGTTTTAGTAGTAGTTATAGAATAATAGCGTACGTAAGAGTCTTTAAGAAGGCGCTATATACTAGACTAGGTAGCTTTAGCATATTAGTAAATTCTAGTAAATTTTGTAGTAATAGCTATAGATACTTATAAGGTATAGATAGATTATCTAGAATTACTATAGTTTAACTCTCTAGCAGAACTTAAATATATATAGAAGTATAGTTAGGTTTTAGTATTAGACTATAAGAAGAGAGGTTTAAAGTTGTAGCGTATTTAGGTTATAAGCCTAAACTTCTATCTTATAGCTAACTAGAGTAGATAGAATCTATAAGTAACTCTATACTTATAAACGCTGCTCTACTTCTTTTTCTGCCTAGCTATACTAGTTAATCTAGGCTAGTTTTTATATAGACAAGTAGCTATATATATTAGAGTTATTTATATTAAGTTAATATAAATACTTTCTAGCCCGTATAGGGCAAAACTAGAGAGTTAATATAAATTATAGTAGTAGGTTAATATAAATACTTTTTATCTATACGGGAACATTAACATTAAGTTAATATAAATTGCAGCGAAAACTAAGTCGATATAAATACTTTAAAAATTAAGTTAATATAGATTATAGCGAAAATAATGTTAGTATAGGTTATAGTAGTAGATTAATATAAGTAGGTTAACATAAATATATACGCAAAAATATAGAGTTAATATAAATTATAGTAATAGGTTAATATAAATACTTTTTAGTCTATGCCTAAAAACTAGAGGTTAATATAGATTGTAGTAGTAGGTTAATATAAATACTTTTTAGCCTATACACAAATATTAATATTAAGCTAATATAGATTAAACATTAAGTTAATATAAATTATAGTAGTAGGTTAATATAAATTATAGCTAAAATATAAGTTAATATAGATTATAGCTAAAACATAAGTTAATAGTTT
>NW_022987217.1:0-6505 GCF_010094035.1 Trematosphaeria pertusa | reverse complement strand
AGTTACGTTTCTACTACTATTATAAATAGCGCTTAATTTTTTTATTTATAGTTGCGTCTCTACTACTATTATAAATAGCGCTTAATTCTTTTATTCGCAGTCGCGTTAGACAAACATTCTAGTAGTATCTAAGGTTTTTAGTTTGTAGTAGTAGAGAGAGAAGTAGCTATAAAATTTTAGCTAGCTTACTTTTTATCTTCGCATGTAGAGAGAAGAGAAGAGGGGGAAGTAGTCTAGATACTACCTTAACTTCTCTTATCTTCTATAGCTAAAGTTTCTACGTAAGTATAGTTCTCTTCTAATTTAGCTTAGTATCTACTTACTACCTTAATAGTGTAGTAGATAGAGTTTTATACGTTTTAGTAGTAGTTATAGAATAATAGCGTATATAAGAGTCTTTAAGAAGGCGCTATGTGCTAGACTAGGTAGCTTTAGCATATTAGTAAATTCTAGCAAATTTTATAGTAATAGCTATAGACACTTATAAGGTATAGATAGATTGCCTAGAATTACTATAGTTTAACTCTCTAGCAGAACTTAAATATATATAGAAGTATAGTTAGGTTTTAGTATTAGACTATAAGAAGAGGGGTTTAGAGTTGTAGCGTATTTAGGTTACAAGCCTAAACCTCTATCTTATAGCTAACTAGAGTAAATAGAATCTATAGGTAACTCTATACTTATAGACGCTACTCTACTTCTTTTTCTGCCTAGCTATACTAGTTAATCTAGGCTAGTTTTTGTATAGATAAGTAGCTATTAAACTAAATCTAACTTACTTTTTATCTCTAGGTCTACTATTTCTCTATGTGTTCGCGGTCTACTTTCTTTAGAGTTAGGCTAATTAAATAGTTAGTAAAGAAGTAGATAGCACTTTACTTTAGACATAATAGCTTCTTACCTAGACTTCTCTTAGACTAGGTAATAATTATAGAATTAGTGTCTTACTCTCTATATATAGAGCGTGGCTTTACGTTTTAGTAGAATAATATTATAGAGAGCAAGGTAATAGAGAAGATTATTACAAGTAGAGAGAATAGGTAGCTATAAGTTTTGTTAGCTTACTTTTAATATTGTAGCCTAGTGTAACGCTATAGAAGAAAGACTAGAGTATAAGGCTATATAATAATCCCTTTATAGAGCTATACCTATCTATTCTATTCTTAGCCTTTTACTTATTTTTTTTTTTAGAGTAGTCTATAAAAGCTATAAAGTAGGTCTACTTACCTTGCACCTATATAATATAGTTCTATTAATTTTATTTTTAGGTACTAGAGAATATAGACACTACTTTCTATATTCTAGTATTTTCTCTAATTTTAGTAGTAGAATTGTAAAGAGTAGTGTTAATAAGAGTAGGTTGCTAGTTAGTATAAATTATAGTAGTAGGTTAATATAAATACTTTTTAGCCTATACGCGAAAAATATAGAGTTAATATAGATTATAGTAGTAGTTAATATAAATACTTTTAGCCTATACGCAAAAAACATAGAGTTAATATAGATTATAGTAGTAGTTAATATAAATACTTTTTAGCCTATACGCAAACATTAATATTAAGCTAATATAAATTAAATATTAAGGCAATATAGATTATAGTAGTAGGTTAATAATACTATAAATAAGTATATTTAAGTTCTCTATAGAGCTAATATATATTCGCATATATAGAACGTATAGAGAGACTTTTAGAGTAGAGAGGTTAGGGATTAGACTAGCGTGTTAAACTTATTCTAAGCCTAAACCCTCTTCCTCTCTCTGCCTTACTTATAATAATGTATAATATAGAAGCTAAATTATCTTTTACTTATATAAGATAGATAGATAATAGCTATAAGTTACTTAATACTAGTATAACCTCTTTAAATATATATTAGATATTATCTATACTCTACTTCTATTCTCTGCTACACATAAGCTCTAATTAGAGCTGCTTGTGTAGTAGATCTTGCGACTAAAGTAGTTATAAAAAGATACTCTTAGCCTCTTTATATATACCTACAAGGTTTAGATTTACCTACTTAAGCATACTACACTATATAGTTAACATCTCTATACTGCTTTTCTCTACAAAACTATAAGAGAAATTAGTCGCAGGTACTATAAGAAATATCCTGTTATTAAACTACTATTAAAGTATATTCTAACGCTTACCTTTTTTAATTATTCTATTTAACTACTTCTAATACTCCTCTTAAGCTTGCGTATCTCTTCTACCTTAGTAGGTTACTAGATCTCTAGTAAGTTTATCTTATATAACTAACGCATATTCTCTACTAATAATATCTAACCTAACTCTACGTTACTATAGACGCTCTTTAATACTCTTTGCACGCTAGAACACTATAGCTAAGAGCTAGCAATACTTATACTCGTCTACTACTATTTATTCTTAATAGTTTAGCGTAGTAAAGAATATGTTTATAAAGTCCTACTTATTATCTAGTAATGTAGTAGTAGGCTAATAAGTCTTCTCTTAGTTATCTACCTCTTCTTAGTTATCTATATTCTCTTTACTATCTACATTCTCTTCGCTACTATTACAGATAGTTACCTATAACTCTTTATCTTAACTCTATAGTAAACGTGTAGGTAGTTGTATAGACTCTCTAAACATCTCTACTATGTTCTCTTCTCTTAACCTCTATATTCTTATTATTATGCTAAGATTCTTAAATACTCTCTAGCTAGCTACTTATACAGCCTGCCTTGCTAGCTCTACTATCTTTCTAATACCTAGCCCTTCTAGACTCTTTAAATAATTTATATATAGCTCTCTTTCTAGTATAACGTTGTAGTTCTACTACTCTAACTTATTATCTATATTCTTCTATGTATTAGCTAGTTTTAGTAGTTTCTTTTTCTTAGCTCTTTGCTGTAAACCTTGTAACAGACTACCTCTATCTTTACTTATTAGCTAGAGTAAGCGCTAGTGTTTTTACTTTATCTTTTGCGTTACGTCTTACGTTATCTTACCTTTCTTATTAGTATTGTTATTTAAGCTACTACTAATACTAAAATCTTTGTAGATTTTCTTTACTATTTATAGAAGAACCTAGCGGGTTGTATTTTTGCATAGCTAGAGAAGAGTCTTAGCTAGACTATAGGTAACAAAACATATTATTAGGACAAGGCTTTTACTATCTAAAACCTATGCTGCGCTGTTCTCTTTAAGAAGGTTGTAGGCTTATAGAGGAATAGAATAGTAGCTAGTTAAAGAGACGACTAGTATAGTATATTTATGTAGAAAGTCTAGTTATATTTTTTTTATTATTATAATAGAAGTAGAAGATAGATAGAAACAAGCTATTTGCTACGCTAGAAAGAAAAAGCGAATAAGTAAGGTAAAGGCTAGAGAAACTATTTTTCTGCTAGCGCGCCTACGTTTTAACCCTAAAGAGGAGTAAAACCTTTCTTTATTGTATCTACTATATTGTGTAAAGAGGTAATAGAGAGTTCTTACTTTTATTAGAATAGGCTAACTATACTTTAGAAACTACAAATACGTGTAAGCCTATTCTCTCTAGGTAATAATACTATTATTACTCTTCTTACTACGCTTCTACTATTTCTTAAATATAACTCTAAATATAAAGCTATAGTCTATACTAATAACGCTTATAGCTATACTATACTATCTAGTACTATTAATAAACACCTTTGTATATACTATAAGAATATATTTAGAAAATAGAGAAGTCGCATTATTAGCTCTATAGAAGCTATAGGCACTTAACTCTTTTTATAGAAGGAGTAATTTCTATTTCTATTATAACTAGTCTAGTTTATACCTAGATTACACGTTCTATAGCTATATCTCTAGTATAACTACTATAGTTATATTTTAAGAAAGAAATTAGCGTAATTAAATATATCTTAATACCTTACTACTTATAGTATTAAGATGTATACGTATAAAGAAAACTCTACTCTACTTGCTTATAAGGCTACTACTACTATTCTTGTAAAGAATACATGTTTTATAGCTATATAGCGCTTCTTTGCTAGTAGTTCTAGACGCTCTACTAAGTATTTTAAGGTTCTAGAGTTCTTACTACTAGAGACTAACTAGAAACTAGCTAGCGCCTATAGTACTATTAATCTAGCGCTTCTTATAGCTAACGTAAATATTATAGCTTTAGAGAAGAAGCTCTAAGTATTTAAGGTAGTAAGGCGGGAGGTTCTTACTATAAGAGATATAGTTGTACCTGCGCTTTATAACTACTAGCTATCTGCGTAGATAACTAAGGGAGACTTCTAGTATACTCTTAAGAGAATACTATTTAAAGAAGTTACTCTCCTTACTACACTACCTAATTAGTAAAAAGAGCTAGAGGTCTACGTACTCTAGAACGCTGTACAAAGTTTAGTTCGTGTGTACTAGTACATAGTTTGTTATACGCCTAACTAGGCTTACCTCTAAGTTATAGCTAATTAGCACGGTATTATAGTAGCTAAACCTCTAGAGGTATATAATTAGTATAGTACTAAGCATACTAGTAGGCTCTAGAAGGTGTTTATGTTCGCATACTATGTATTAAAGAGTGTAAAGGCCCTCTATACATAGTCTCTAAATAAGTAGGTTTAGCGTTGCTAGAGCTATATACAAGAGGTTCTTAGTAATATAGAGCCTAAAGGTATAGTAGAGTGCACGTACATAGAACTACTTTCTCTTAAACAAGTATACTATTAGTACTAGATAGCACTGCTTTACAACTAACCTAGCTAGAACAATTATAATATAGCTTTTCTTACCTCTCTTGTAATACTTATAGTTACTACTAGTAGATTTATTAACGCTAGCACGTATGCGATAGAACTGTCCGCCTTTAAGAAGATAGCTTAGTTCGCCTTTATGCAGGAAGCCTACCTTTAGTTTAGAGCTAAGAAAGGGGCTAAGAAGAGGGCTAAGAAAGAGGCTAAGGAAGAAGGTTATAGGTTAGAGCAAGGCTACGTAGCTATTCTAAGCCTAAACTCTACTCTACTAGTAGTACTGCTACTAAAACTAGACGCTATAGTAGAAGTTAGTAACTAGATAGATGCCTATCTATCTGCAAGCAACCTAGCATTGCCTTTTAGATAGCTTAGTAGTATAGGAAAGTTTATCTCTATCTTAGCTATAAAGAATTCTATAGAAGAATTTGTTAGTTAGCATAAATAGACGCTTACTTACTATAATATTACAATTAGCATAAATAAGTTTTACTATCTTGTCTACTTCTTATACGACCTAGCTAGTGCATAGCTCTATAGTCTTTTATTTGTAGATAAAGAGTTAGAGCTCCCTCTAGTTCTATAGAATAAGCTATAGAACTAGCTAAGTACGCGTATATAAGAATAGTATCTTTTTAATCTAGATAATAATACTTGTCTTAGAGTAGGTATAGATTTTATACGCTTCTATATTATCTATCTTGTATAGTACTCGCAGAGCCTCCGCCCTACCTAGAAGAAGATATAGAGCTCTACGTTAGCGTTTATAAGAGTAGTCTATTATAAGTAGGTATAGAACTTTCTTACCTCTCTACTAGGCTTAATCTACCTATTCTATAGCTAGCTAGTATAAGGTATAGAGCTACTTAGTGTACATTACATAAACACATCTATAAATAAGCACCGCAATCTATTCTTTATTAAGAGTCTTCTTGCCTTAGTGCCTTGCTACTATAAGTACTTCTAAAGAGATAATACGCTCTAGATTATCTATTACTTTATCCTAGAAGTAGTAGGTAACCTGCTTGCCTAGTACCTATAGTTAGTACTTCCCTATACGCAAGAGCTCTAGGCGTAGACGCTAGCAAATACGTAAGAGAAGTATTACTTTTATACCTTTAGTAGCCTAATCTAGTCTAACTATAATAGAAATTAGTATACTAAGGCTAGTCTTCTTTACGACGTCCTTGTCTAGAGTATAGAGGTGTACCTTAGTAAGCGTATTAGTATTCTTCTGCTACGCTATATAATTATTACTATTAGAAGAAAGATTCTAGGTAACAATTACTTTGCTAAGAGTATTAATAAAGATAATATTCTTACTATACTAAACTAGATAGAGAGCAACGCGCTAGAATAGAAGGCTAGACACTCTATCTAGATAGTAGAGACTAACTATATAAAAGATATTAATTACGTATTTAACGTCTTCTTCTACAAGGTAGATATGTAATACTACGAGAGCGTAAGGTATTACTAATTTAAGGTATAGAAAGAGCCTACTATAGAAGACTTTAACGCTTCTATCTATATACTACAGAACTCTAGCAGCTAGCCTACTACCTATATACTAGGCGGTAGAGTTGTCTTTACGTTACTAGTACTATACTATGCTAGATAGCGTCGCGAGATTAACCTAGATGTAGTACTTAAGAGTCTGTTTAGTATATTTGCCGCCTTCTATAGGTATTAGCGTAAGGTACTTAAGAGAATAATATATAACTAGAGTTCTATTGTCTACGTAGCTAGTACTAGAAGTAGTAAGAGTATTACGTTTCTACTCTCTACTAG
>NW_022987216.1:2723804-2725188 GCF_010094035.1 Trematosphaeria pertusa | reverse complement strand
TAGCTATCTAAAGGTAAGAAGTAGAAGAATACTCTAAGAGCTCTCTATATATAGAGGTGCTAAGCGCTAAGGCGCTAGGCTAGGTTACGTAATAGAATTACGTAACCTAAGGTTATATAACCTAAGGTAAATTCTAAACTAGACTATTATATTACCCCCTCTTATAGAGAGAGCTTGTCTCTAAGCTCTAAAACACGCTTTCTAGGTTTCTCTTCTTCTAAAACTTCTGTGTTATACTCTTAACTATCTCTTTTTATCTTATAGTAAGTGTATTTAAGTTAGTTTTAAACTAGAAGTGCTTTTATAGCTACTACCTTCTCTCTAGTTACTCTATTCTCTACAGAACCCTTAACTATTAGAGAGAAAGAGGCTTATAGAGATTTAAACTTAGAAGGCTTATTTCTACGTCTATAGAGCGGCTTTATTATAGACTCTCTTCTTAAACAATACTATAAGCTTAGTAGAGTCTTAAATTACTTAGTAGCGCCTTTGCGTTACTCTAATGTCTTCTACCTCTATAGGTTTTAAATTCTCTACTATCTTCTCTAGAGTCTTCTCTTTTTCGTACGCCTTAATTTAAGTATCTAAGCGTAATAGCGGCTCTAGCTTATCTAGATATACTACGTAAAAGTCTCTTACCTTATAGAGAGCGTTAATAAAGCCTATAGTATTATACTAGGTAGAGTTAGAATTATAAGTAACCTATATAGCGTAGTATTAAAGGTAATTTTAATAAAGATAGCTATCTAGAATTTTATATACAGGCTATTCTAGATTACTATTAACTTTAATAGGTAGCTACTTAGGCTCTATCTACTCTAGCAACAGCTCTAAAGCTTTTTATAACTAATTAGTATAAAAGACGTTGTGTATACGCATGTACGTAGGTAGCTAGAGCTAAAAGAAGTAACTCTTTATAGTAATAATTAGGTAAGAGCTATATATCTATTAATCTAGCTTTATACTAGATTAATCTATTAAAAAGCTATAAGGTTTAACGTAGACGAGGTTGCCTACTATAAAATTAGGTTCTTAGCGCTTTTTATTTACTTAGAGCGCCTACCTAGCTTACGCTTTTATAATATTACTTTGTGTAATTTTAGTAGCTTTTTCTATAGCGTTATATTACTTCTTAGTAAAATTCTAAGCTTTCTAGCGTAAGAGACGCTTATATAGAGTAGAGGCTTTTATTATACGCTTCTTCTAATTCTAGTAGTATATTAGTTAGTATCTAAATTTAATTTTATATACTATTAGTTCTATAGTTTTATATAGTAACGTAGCTTATACCTAATTTATATAGAGTAGAAGGTCTAACTAATTATTCTAGTAGTAGTTAACAAATAGACGTAGACGCTAATTAAGATATTAATTAATAATCTCT
>NW_022987216.1:2700674-2722730 GCF_010094035.1 Trematosphaeria pertusa | reverse complement strand
TTTATTATCTTACTAAAGAAAGCTACTAGTCTCTAGATACTATCTTCTTAAAGCTATAAAAGAACTCTAGCAACTATACTATCTAATACGTCTGTTTCTACTCTTATATAGTAATAGAGAGAGTAATAAGCTAGCATAGTATTAGATAGTATAAGATTCTTAACTTACTAAAATACTATAAGCTTAATTTCTCTAAAGGTATACTATGCTTTCTATTTTAGTAGCTTAGTAAGAGGGCGAACAATCTAGCTATAATTCTTTAAGAAAGCTTAGTAGAAATTGTAGAAACCTAGAAATAATTAAAGGCTCTTAAGAGTTGTAAGTATAGGCTAATTCTAGATAGTAGTAACCTTCTTAGAGTTCTTCTAGATTCTATTAGTACTTATAATTAATTCTAGAAACTTAGTACTTTTAATAGTAAATTTAGATTTCTTAATATCTACTTACAACCTAGCTTTATACAACTAATTAAGTATCTAGGTAATATAGGCTTTATGCTTAAGTAGATTCTCTAAATAAATAAGAATATTATTAATATATACTATATAGAAATTGTCTAGCAAGCTATATAACACCTTGTTAATATATTACTAAAAGGTAGTAGAGCTATTATAGAGGCTAAAGAGTAGAACTTAATACTTATAGTTACTATACTATGTATAGAAAGACGTTAGGTTCTCTACTAACTTATTAAGCTAGATCTAGTAGAAAGCTTACCTTACGTCTAACTTAGTAAAGACCTTAGCGCGTAATAGGTGTATAAGCGTTTTCTAGATAAGAAGAATAGAATAGGCGTCTTTTTTTATAATAGCGTTAAGCTTTTAATAGTTAACGCAGAACCTCTATTCTCTACCTAGCTTTTTAGTAAATAGAACTAGTAACGCGTATAATATATTACTATAGATAATAAAGCTATAATAAAGGTAGTTCTCTAGGTAATTACGTACTAACTATAGGTGCTCTAGTAATATACTATAAAGAGGACTATTTATTAAGGTATTTTCTACTATAAGCTTAATATTGTAATCTATACTCTCTCTATATAATAGTAGAGTATTAGAATTCTTTTTTAAAAAATAGGCTATAGTTGCGCTAGCATATTCTAGAGATAGAAGCTTTTTAGCAACTAGTTAGTAGAGTTTCTTCTCTAGATTAGCAACTAGGGTTTTCTTTCTATTAGCAATAAGCTAATTAACCTTATAGACACTAAGGTGCCTAATTATAGTATCTTTTTAACGCGCGTTAATTATAAAGGTAGCTACGCTAATTATATTAACGTTAAGTCTAGTCTTTAAGTAAGTTTCCCGCAAAACAGGTAGCTTTTTTAGCTTGCGAGGTAACCTAGCAGGCAGGTTAGAATTCTTAAGCTACCTGTCTATCTTGCGCAGGTTTTCTTAAAGCTTCTAGCGTTACAATTCTCTTTTCTCTTATTATATTACTCTTAGCTTTTCTACTACTAATATTAAAGCGTTATAGTAATTAGCATTAGCTTAGTAAGCTACTTAAGCTTTAGTATTAGATTAAGAGAATTATATAGAGACAAACGCGTTGCGTTTACAATTAATTAATTAATTAGTGTCTAGCTATATTAGTGCGCGTTGCTTGTAGTTAACCTAAATGTTAACTTCTTTAAGTAACTTATAACTAATTATTACGTTATAGTAGCTAGTATTATAACACGCAAAGTAAGTACGAATTTAGTAGCTCTCTAGTACTAGATTAGCTTTAAAATACTTATTTACTTAGCTATTAGGTCGCCTATTATACCTAGTAAGAGGGATTAGTTTTATACGCGATAGCTTAACGTAGAGGTTTTTTCTAAGAGTTTAAAGGTACTTTAGGTGTACTAAGATGTAGCTATCTACTTTTATATTAATTAAGCCTCTAAGCTTAATTGTAAGGCTATTTATAGATATTTAGTAGAGTAGAGTAAACGTAGAACTACTAAATAGCTTTTTACGCAGGTTTATTACTCTAGTAGGTAGCTCTAGAGAGAAGACTTCTTCTAGAGCTAGACTTTTTCTAAATTGTTAGATTTATATTCTAACGTGTTATTCTTAGATACTTATAGCTCTGCGAGCTCTATAGACTTCTTCTCTAGGTTAACGTTCTTAATAGCTTTCTGCGTAGTAGAAGCTCTAGAGTAATTATAGCTTAGGTAGCTAGGTTAGTAGTATTAAAAATAGGTAACTAGCTTTTAGGTTACTAGAGCTTTATTAGGTACTAGAAAACCTAGAAGAGCTAGAGGCGCGCGTTATAGCATTAACGTAATTACGTTACGCTTTTTAGCCTTTCTAGTAGTAACACGTGCTTCTTCTAGAGTAAGCTCTTAAGTAAGATCTTAAGTAAGATCTATATAGTAATTATAGTTATTAACGTATTAATATTAGTATATGCCTAACTACGTGTGTATAGTCTCTAGTAGCTTCTTATAAAATTTCTCTACCTATTAATCTACTAGAAGCTAACGCTTCTATATAAGGCAGAAGAAATTATTCTAGAAGTAGGCGAAATTAGTAGCGCTTTAGCAATAAAGCTTTTAGAAATTATAGTAAGCGTTTAGCCTCTTATATAGGTCTCTATAGCTTCTCTCTAGCTAATTAAGAATATAATTATAGAAAACTACTACGCTACTATTTTTAATTGTTTGTAGTATTACTAATAGAGTCTAGTACGTGTCTTCTTTAGTTTATATATAGATATAGGTAATAATAGTTTTCTTAGTATTCTCTAGTATATCTCTAGTATACTAATTCTAGTTTACTTAAAGTTTATTATATAAGCTATCTCTCTACTACTTAAAGATAACGCTCTTACTATCTAATAGTAATAGTAGATCTAGAAACTTAGCAGAGTACGTTAATTAGCTCTTCTACGCTTATAACGCTAGAGGTATAGCTAGCTAGTATATAGAGAGGTAAGAACCTAAGATTAAATTCTCTAGTAGTAACGCGCTTAAATTACGTATAATTAGTGTTATAGAGAAACACGTCGCGCGTTAAACTAGCGTAGCTAGCTAGCCTCTAGAGTAGGTTAATTACGCCTATAGTTACTAGATTTTAGCGTCTTTTTTAGCTAGAATAGTAGCCTATACTAGATTTTTTACGTATACGTTATCTTCTTTAGCTAGAGCGTTAGTAGTAATCTAGTAATATATATAGATTTATTATTTATATACCTATTATATATATAATTAGCTAACTATTTTATTAATAATTTTAGCTAGCGTTTCTAGAAAAAGCTCTTAAAGCTCTTTAGCAGAGGTAGAGAGTATAAATAAACTTAAGGCTAATAATAGCTCTAGTATTACTAAGCTCTAGTAGAGCCTTACAAGCTTCTAGTTAAAGTTATTGTTCTAATTCTTATTAGTTATTACGTTGTGTTGCTAAACAGAGTTTTTATAATAGAAATATTAATTAGTATATTCTGCTAGCAGGTTTACTACTCTAGATTTAAGAACTATTAGAGTAAAGAGGTATTATAGAGCTAAGGTTCTACCTCTAAATTAGCTTCGTAAGGGTTCTCCTATAGTGTTTAGATTTGTTTAGCTTTTTAATTGCAAAAGAAGCAAAAAGAGAAGGTATTTAGCTACTAGCAGAGTAGTAGTTTGTTAGTTCTGCTAGCAGGGTAAAGAGATTGTTAGCTCTGCTAGCAGAGTAGAGAATTGTTAATTTTTTATAATTTGTAAAAGAGAGGGGAAGGTTTTTACACGTAGAAGTTCTGTAGAAGTTCTTCTATACATAGAGCTCTTAATAGCTCTCTTTAGCTTAGTGCTAGTATCTTTCTACTACTAACTAGATCTGCTAGTAGTCTTATATAGTACTAAAGAGACAAGTAATTAATTAGTACGTTAATAGATTCTTAGAGTAAGTAACTAGGCTCTTGTAGCTCTAATTCTTAGTATAGCTATTAGTAAACGCTTCTTAATAAGGCTACTTAGTTTAGCTAGATATTATGCTACTGTCTCTAGCTAAAGGGGTATTAACCTTTAGATAATATAAGGGCTAGGTCTATAGTCTCTACTACTATAAGCGTCTCTAGAACACCTAGCTAGGTAAGTTAGCTATAGGCAGTACTGTCTCTATAAGCTATAAGAATAAGAGGTGCTAGCAGAGTAGGTTAGGTTAAATTTAGCTATCTAAAGGTAAGAAGTAGAAGAATACTCTAAGAGCTCTCTATATATAGAGGTGCTAAGCGCTAAGGCGCTAGGCTAGGTTACGTAATAGGATTACGTAACTTAAGGTTATATAACCTAAGGTAAATCTTAAACTAGACTATTACAGTTAAGAGTATAACGCGAGAGTTTTAGAAGAAGAAGAACCTAGAAGGCGTATTCTAGAGCTTAGAGATAAGCTCTCTCTATAAGAGAAGGTAATATAATAGTCTAGTTTAGAATTTATCTTAGGTTATATAACCTTAGGTTACGTAATCTTATTACATAACCTAGTCTAGCGCTTTAGTACTTAGCACCTCTATATATAGAGCCTCTTAAAGTAGTCTTCTACTTCTTATCTTTAGATAGCTAAATTTAACCTAATCTACTCTACTAGTACTCTATTCTTATAGCTTATAAAGATAGTACTACCTATAGCTAACTTATCTAGCTAGGTGTTTTAGAACGCTTATAGTAGTAGAGACTATAAACCTAGCTCTTATAAGTATAATATAAGAGTTTTAGAAAAAGAGAGACTAAAGAGGCGTATTTTAGAGCTTAGAGATAAGCTTTCTCTATAAAAGAGAGTAATATAATAGTCTAGTTTAGAAATTTACCTTAAGTTATATAACTTTAGGTTACGTAATCTTATTATATAATCTAGTCTAGTATCTTAGCGCTTAGTATCTCTATATATAGAGTCTCTTAAAGTATTCTTTTACTTCTTATTTTTAGATAGCTAAATTTAACCTAACCTACTCTACTTATTACTCTTATTCTTATAGCTTATAGAGACTATATTACTCGTAATTAACTTATCTAGCTAGATATTCTAGAGCGTACGTATAGTAGTAGAGACTATAAACCTAGCTCTTATATAATCTAAATAAGATAGTAGCTTTTTAGTAGAGACTTAGTATTTTTAGAGAGTTTAGTAATATAGAGAGTTTAATAATAAAGTACGTTATAGGTTAATTTTTGTTAATTTTTCTTGCCAAGAAATTGTAGGCGGTTCGATAATAAAGTACGTTAGACTAAGATAAACTCTGTTTTCTTCTTGTCGTAAAGAAAGCGAAGATTATCCTGTATAAGTTTATCCCAGAAGGCGACGAATCCGATCCGCTTGTACGTTAACGACTCGTGCCTACTCGGCACAGGCACAATCGCGATTCCATTCCGGTCGACGATATCTTCAGGCCGGTCCGTCATGGCGATGTAAGCGCACAAGAACTCCGATGCTTTCGCCTGCGGCTCTCCGTCGAAGAACACAGTCGCAAATGAGAAACCATCAGGTCCTCGCGTCTTCAGACTCGCTGTCATGTCCAGCCTTCCGCCTGGTGGGGGGAGTCTAAAAGGACGCTCGCTTTCCCATGCTTGGCTCCTCAGAGAGTACGTCGGTTCGTCCTCGCTCGCCCCCTCCTCTCCGCTAGCCGCCCCTCCATGGCTATTGGCCTGATCTTCGTGGCCGTCTGCGATTGCATGCTTGCGGCGCGGAATTGGGGTGAGGTGTTCGGGCAGCGGCTGATAGATGTTTTCGAACCTCCCATGTTCCCCGCCTCCGGTATTTTGGACGACCTCGCAGGATAAAAGGCGCGCCCGCAGACGCAACGTTCCTGAAGTTAGCGTCCCGAACTCGTCGCAGTCTTTCGTCGTTACGGCGCAGTCCAAATATTCGGCGTCCGGCCTTGATGGTGTGCGAGTGCCCCTCGTAAACATAACTTGGCCCTGCACACTCAGCCAGGACCAGCTGGGTGTGTTGAGCTCCGCGGAACGGCCAAGTGAAGTCCCAGCCCTCTGCCAGAGGAGACCATTGAGCATGTCATCCTCCCACATACCAGCCAGGTACTTGCATCGGTAGCGCGCCTTGAGAGACGCTGCAACGCCGGCTAACGCGGCAAAGACGTCGCTATGGTAGGTGAGCTGGCGTGAGGTGTACTCTTCTATCACTGAATGCCATTCTCCGACGACTCTCGTGTTTCGCAGAAGCACATCTGCATCATACGGTGGCGGACAGTATTTGGTGGAGCGTGTGTCGCCAGGGCTTCGGCTGCCCGTCTCATCGTGGCTCGAGCACAAACATTCCCAAACAAACTGGCGGTTCGTAAAGTACAATCTCCTCGGGGAAAGCAGCTCCTCCTGATAGCACCAAGCTCTTCTCGTTGTTGGTCCACCGTGGTGGGCAGTGCCAATATCCTGGACGGATGGATACAGCGTAGCGACGTGTTCTCCTGCTTCGGGATTCGACTGGAGCAGAATATCTGCTGCGCTGACTTTGAGTTGCTCGCGAGGGAGGAATAAACCCCCCATGGCACTGTCCGAGCCGGAGATGACAGTGAAGAGTGAGCTATTATAGACTTGAGCCATACGATAGGCCTCGTACGCCCAGTCATCAGGATCGTCTTGTACTATGCACAGACTATCAACCCCTAAAGGTACCTTTAGCATATGTCTCCTCGGCCGGTATTCGTACTGGGGGCTTGGCTTACAGAGATAACGAATTCCGATCTCGCGTACCACCTTCACCGCGTCGGCAATCGTCTTAGGTAATACCTCATGAGGTATCACTTTCTCAAATTCCGGGAGCCGTTCTCTAGTCGTGATCCAGCGGATGTGCTGTCCAGTCGAGCCCCAACAGTAGCTAAGCGAAACATGGCCAGGAAAAGCCTCCTCGATGTCAGCTCCTCGAACCAGACGCAAGGTGTCGTTTCTGCTCTCGCCAGAGCCGACATCTATTAGCCTTGTAGGCTTGAATGGTTCCTTGGGCCAGTTTGAGCATTCGGACTCTCTCTTCAGGCACGACGAGAGCCAGTTACCGATGACCTTGAGGTTTCCTTTCGCGTCGACGGTTGGCGAGATTTGACGGCGCTCTGGTTGCCTATTAGTATTGGAAGGCGTTCACTGGGAGCACCGTACCTGTTCCGGTGATCCAGCCGGCATGCCTCGAGTGCGAAACGCGGTCAGTCCCTCGCAGCTCAAAAGGCAGCCATCGAACAATATGATCTCTCTTCGGGTCTACGAACTGAGGCTGCTCGGAGTCTCTCTCGGTGCGAACTGCGACCATTGTAACGGGCAGGCCTTCGTCCGCTTCATCGTCGAGATCTGGTTCTGTAAGCATCTTTTGTGTCATAAATTTCGCGAAGCGAATATTCTCCGGGACAACAAACGGCCTGTTCTCGATGAAGACCGGAGTGTCCTTGGGCGTCTTCTCAATGAACTCCTGGTCCAATCGACCGACCAATACGGAACAAGAGTGGCAACCAGACTCGGAGGAGGCCAAGAGGTCGCTCAAGGCCCTATGCAAGCGGTAGGGCTCCATACCGTGGCGGATCATATCTTGCGTTATGCCGGGGTGGTGATACGACTCGTCCTCCTCGTCTACTTCCCGGATGATGCCGTTGTCGAAGACCCGTTTCGCCAATCTGTGTTCTTTCTCGTGACAACGCTTGCCCTCCGACTTGCATTTCCCGCAAACGTCATAGTCCCCGTTTTTGCACACGCCGCAATGGTAGAACGGCTCTTGGATTTGCTCGCCGCAGTGATCGCAGTGAATTAGATGATTCCCCTTGCAGTTGCGCTCCTCAAGGTGGCGACCCTTACACCTTTCGGAAAAGAAATTCGACCCGATCTGGAATATCTCTAAGGGTATGTGTTCGCATCGCGTGCAGATGTGCCCCGTTGTTGGCTTCGGGAACGGAAAAGCGCGACGGCCTTGCAGGGTCGAGAAGGGTTGCGTTCTCGCGGTTCGATGACGCATTGCAAGTGAGCTATTGAACATGGAGTAAGAATCGGTCACAGCTGATTCTGTACTCTCTAGGTCCAGCTTCACTTGAGGTGCAGCTTTGAGGCTAGCGTTGTCGGTGCTTGCGATTGACATTGTAATGTAGTGGACGTTTCACCAATCTACGGATGGGCATCGAGAGAAGAAAGACTTTTTGGCTAAAATAGCGTAGCAGTAAGCAGGACGAGCCAAGCGGCTTATAAGGATTATGGAGGAAGATGCTAGCAGGGTTATGTGGCTGTGCATCCCTGGGGCGTAATGGTACGTTTCGGGCGATAGTCTGGCCCCCAAAAGCGAGACCCCCGCCTCGGTTCCAAGGTTCCGACTACGCCACCTTCTCCTTCCACACACACTCTCTCACCCCCGCACGAAAACCCCCTTGGTCAGCCTTTCAGTTCCATCGCATTGCGCTGCAAATTACATACGTCGACCCACGCATCCAAGGGCCCATTCACGTGTACGAAATGAACAAAGTGCCACAGGAGCTGATCGATCGCATCAGCAGCTACCTTCAGTACGAAGACCTGAAGCGCACGCTGTTTGTATCCCGGAAATTTCAACTTGCTGCAGAAGAGCAATCTGGGGCATTTGCGAAGCCTACTATAACCGCAAACCCTGAATCGGCAGCCCGGTTCCTCAACCTCTATTCCGGACGCCGCTTTCAGTACCTGCGATGTATCAAATTCAGAACAAGCTTTCCCTCGCTTCACTGGGACGAGAAAACCATGAACGTATTTGACGACATGCCCTCTTGTCGATACAGCTTAGACGATCTCAAGCGCATGGACCAGCACTTCACCAACCAGATCTATCTATTGTTCTCAACGCTGGCAGCACTAGAAGGTTGCGCAACCAGCACGCAAGGCCACGCCGTGAAAAGTATCCAGCTCACGATATATACGCCGACAAGAGTCGTGGACCAGAACTGCTACTGCTGGCACCACACGTACATCAGCTGGCGCGTCCATCTACTATCCCCGGCGACGTTGCCAGAAATCATGTCGGTGCGCTCTCTCAAGATCAAGAATGGAGCGAATCTTAATCCTCTTAATGGCTATCGCCAGCACCCGTCGGTGCGGAAGATGGATCTGCGTATTCTTCTGGGCCTAACCCAAAAATTCCCCAACCTGGAGCGACTCAAGTGCAGAGTCGGTGGTGACGAGTGGCCCTCTGATCTTTGCGACAACCCTGGCAGACACTTCACGCATGATTGGGAAGGACCCCGCCGGGATTCACGACGCGACTTTGCCAGAACAATGGACTCCATTACACTGCCATCGCTACGATATGTCGATCTCGATTTCATGAATCCGTTAGGGTTTTCTATGTACCTTGATCAACGCCAGGCTATGCCAAATCTTGTCATGCCTTCACAACATGATCCCTTCAGCGCCAGTTTGCGTGCGCTTTCGTATCCGCTTCGGCGAATGACCCTTCGGGTAATGGCCGACGAAACGCTGTTCTGGCCCAGCGGGAAGACCTCAGCCCCACCTGTTTGGCCCAGGCTGGAGAGCCTCAGCGTCATGTTTCACACAGCTACACCGTCCGGCAAGTGGTACTTCAGGGGGCTTTTCAACGAGGGTGCGGTGGGAGGCTTCGAAGTTACTGATGACCATTACCCGCCTTTAACGCAAACCACTGAAGATGAAGAGATGGATGACCGTTACGATTACATCAAATGGGACGAAACGGAGCTTGCTCAGTATCGCCTGCTGCCCAATGAAACACCGCTTGTCCCGCTTCTTACTGCATTCGCCAAGGCAGCAGCGTACGGCATGCCTTCGCTAAGAAATGCTGCTCTGTGGTCCCCGCTCAAGTTGTCGGCTAAGGATGTATCCGCCTTTTATGAGGACTACGATGGCAGTGATTTGGCAAAGTACCCTGATCGAGATCTAGCGTGGGGAATAGCGTACGCGAGGCCAGGAGAAGAGGCGCTCACTATGTACGAGAAAAATAATCACTGTCAAGTCCGCCAAATATGGTGGATGGTGGGCAATAGGTGGGAACCAGATTTTGAGTTACATGATCTTTTCCGACGGATCGGTCTCCATGAGCATGGAGAAGGTCTCAAGGAGCACTGGGATGATGACCAATATGGTCGCGGCTTGGTGGAGCAATACGTCTTCGAGGCGTTTGAGGAACGGATGGGCGCAAATACCTCCGAGGCCTAACTGGATTCGGGTCAGACTGATTCTCAATGAGAGTAGTGTAATCAATTAGCGCGGATGGAATACCTTTCTATAACGTGCCCTAGTGTCGTTAATTAGCTTAAAGAACATTCACAAATTTACGCAGTACACGGGGGCAAATTGGATTGGAGATTTCTGGGGCTTAGCTCGGGTTCGCCGGTCATTATACCATTTTGTGTTCGTCCAGGTAACTAGCCTGCCCCATTGGCTCGATCTATCATTGACGCAAGCGCTATCGACCGATCCAAAACTGAGAGATACATTGAGACCTAGACAACGAAAGAGGAAAGACAGGATAGACATCTACGGGCATTCGCCGGAAAGTATGAGAAAAGGAAGAGAAAAGATACTGCAAGAAGAGGAACAGGCACTGAGAAGTGGTAAGGAGGAAACATCGCTGAAAAAGGTCATAGGAGAGGCGGCGGGGAGGGGTGAGCTTCCATGCTGGAAGATACTTGCCTAAGGGAAGTCAGGCCCGGGAAGCACTTCTTCTGGTTGCTGGAACGTTCCACCGGGACCAATTGGCTTCTTCACCCAGGGGGCCTCCCATTTTGAGCGCTTCTCCTTTCTCCATTCCGTGGAAAGTGCTTTGACCGTTACCATGACGACGTATTCCAACGTGCCGTGAGCCGGTTGGTTTGATCTTCTGCCTGGAACATATCGGCGCTCTAGTTCCTTAAGGTTTGTGTCCATAGTGTGCATCGTCCGGGAAACTGCAGTTGCAAATTTCTGATCCATGTATTGGTCCCACAGGCTCTTAAGTCCCCGCCGTTGCCAAACACCAAAATTCGCCGCCCTTGGATAATGTGGCAGCGCCGTGTCAATTCCATCCAGTATTTCTCCGATTCGCCACTCCTGAAGGCTAAAATATTTCTCGATAGTAGGATCTCTCAGATACTTTCGGGCCCCCATAAGCCACTTGAGCCTAAGTGCTGCCGTTTGGGCCTTGTCAACGCGCTTAATTTGGCCGTTGAGTCCAGCTTTCCCGTAAATACCCGGTCTTGACTTCTCCTTCCACATCTGTGAGTGTTAGCGAGTTCCAGCTTACAGGCAGGCTATTGGAGAAACTTCTTACCTCCGCCTTTGCCGGCGCGTTGATGTCAGCATCAAGCCATACAAACTCGTTTTCGTACGGGCCGTTCTTATATGGAAACGCGTGCTGGATGTGTTCCTCCGCGTTACGAGTATGCTGACCAATTGGGAACCGGTAGTCCCAGAATTTCAGCCAGTACTGGCAGAAATCGATTCTCGAAGCTGAGAGTGGCTCAGGGTTGGGGAAGGTTTGGCCGCCGAAATGCGTGTTTGACAACCAGTCAAAAAAGCCAGTGACAAGTTGCCACTCAAGTATATGCTCCACTTCATAATTAGCAGCTGTAGGTTTCTTCAGAGCGGGACCAGATCCCCATTGCATGTTTCTATACTGCTGTGGATCTCGAAACCCGTACCATCGGACACCAGGCCGTGACTGTATAAGCATGCGTTAGCAACCTTGCGGGGTGGGATGGGGCCTATTCAAAACTCCATACCATGGCTGGGTGGTCATGCTCAGGGTACTGAAGTGCATTAAACACTTGTCCACAAGATTTTCCCTTTTTCTGTGTCCTTTTCCAATCATCTCTAATCCCCCTTTGAACGAGACTTCCAACGAACCCATCGCGCTCAGACAACGGACCTTCAATCTCGCGCCTTTCTTTCTTATTACTCTTCCTAACTAACTGGAGTATATGTTTGCAAGTCTGTGTAGGTAGCGACTTTGTTGTGCTTGTTTTCTTGCTTGGAGAGGGCTTAGGCGACGGCTGTCCAGCAGAAGCTCTTGTTGGCTTTGGCTTAGGCGCAACAGGTTTGGACGGTTTCGGGCTGGGCTTTGGCTTGGATAGATTGACGCTAGGCTTGGGTTTCGGCTTTGGTGCAACCGGCTTTGGCTTTGGTTTGGGCTGTGGCTTGGGCTTAGGCTTGGGTTTGGCTTTCCCTCGCGTCTCGAGCTCTGATGATGGGTTTACCACTTCAAGAAATTAGCCTACCTTTTCTCCGTTGGACTCATAGTAATCTTCGTTGAGCGCTTTTTTTTGGCGAGTCGAGCATGTAAGCGATCCTAATCAGTAATGCGCGAGTCGTATACTTGGTAGACAACTCCATCAAGTTCGGCCTCGCCACGACTGACCCTCTCCTTGAGGATGCATTCCGCGATGATAGCATCAAATATGGCCAAGCAAGTCCCAAGCACATACCCTTCTTCCGGAGTGATATGCAACGTCATGTTGCCAGACTGATACTGGAGAGTTTCTTCATGCCATGGTTCGAAGGCTTGATAGCATAGCGTGGTAATGGAACTCTTAAGAGCCTCATCCGGCGTCGTAGCAATGTCTGCGCTAGGAGTTCCTTCGAGTGGGTGGTTGTAACAATGGATTGCTTCCGCTACTATCCTGCTTCCGCCGAAAAGAGCAATAGTAGCGAACAGACCGGCCGCCCGCATGTCCAAGGATTAGGTGAGGCCCGACCCCCCCTTGAGCAGTACTCAGTTAGAACGAATCAAAAAGAGGAAAACGCAACGAATATAGATCCGAGGGGAGATGCGATGTAGAGCTCCATAGGCTTTGCTCAAGAAGCTGGTTATATATGAAGGACCGAGAGGTACGTGATGATACGTACTCCCTACTATTGAGGATGCAGCCGAAGTTCCGTCAATCGGGCCTGCATAGTTCTCGGGTTTGACCCTACCTGGAGCGGACTCTGATTTACGGCGTGGCTACATGCCCATTGCATGTAGGAGGTAATATTCCGAAGTTAGAGAGAGCATCTCGGAAAACGTACGAAGTGAAGCATGGCTGCCGAGGTGTCTCTTTCGCAGACATGGTCTTGTTGATGGAGCAATAGAGGCCATAGTCAGCATAACCTCTGTAGGTTGGCGACTCCAAACGAGACAATCAAAACGAAAGCGCAATACGCCATTACAACCGGAAACCGGATCCTAACCAAGATACATCGATCTCCTTTGGCCGGCGTATGATACCCGGGTACGAATAGTACCACGTCATCCTCCCGGGCTTCTACACTTGCGAGTTCAGTGTCCTTTTACCGGCTGTGCCGCTGGTGAAGCGCCATTTGTGCTCCATAAACCAAGGGGTTTCCCTTACCGCCGGTTTCCCGTATATTAATGTACGCCGCATCATGCCGTGCCACATGGCAGCACCGAGGCCCCGCGGTACCACCCAGCCATTCAGACGGTATTCGCGTTCCCTATTGCGGATTTACACAACGGTGTCCGCCGGTTTCGATGCGATCTTCTCTCCACTTCTCCCGAGCGCCTGTCCTGAAAACCTCCATCGGCGATCTCGAGTGATTCCCGACTTCTGGCGGGAACGCGAAAGACTTCGTGGATTGTTGATATTCATGAAAAGAGGATTGACGGAAATGGTCTCCCTGGACCCTGGGAGTTTGCGCCAAATTACCGAAGCAGTGGCGTTGTTACGGCGTCGTTGGAAGGGGTCGATGTTAGGTGCGGTAGCCTTCCCACGACAACCACAATTCTACATGCGCACGCATTTATGTCTGCCGTGTTAGACCTTTGAGGCGATCGGCAAACTCTTCGCTATGCGTTGGTTTGCGGATGTCATTCTCGGTGAGGGTCGTATGAGTCATCCAGTCAACACCCGTTGGACCCGGCGCGGGCGACGGAGTCATCCACGCATCGTGACTCCTATTACCCCTCCGACCTTCATTTGTGTCGTGCAATGAAAAGCCGGGGTTGAGAATCATTTTCTGATATTTACTGTTGCAGTATGACGCATTAAGCATAGCTTTTATTTTACTTCCTTTTTGCAGGAACACCTCCATTAATAGGATGCACATACCTAGGTATGATCGGATTCGGAGAGTTGTGAGGACGCGACTTCGCGAGGTTGCGTGGAGTCACGCGATGCTGCGAATGACAGAACGTAGGTGCGTTCGCCATGTATGACCAGGTATGGGCCAAGCTGACTAGGTATATTAAAGTTTGCGAATGCGCCTGCATTCTTCATGTATTCTACATTCTGCAATCACCGTTCGATCATTTCCGCTTTCGAGATAGCAACGTCCTCAACCGAACAATAGACGCATTTCAAGGCACGGATACGGTTATTCCTACGATTCGTTCCGAGCGTCCTTTCTTCACTATCCCGCACTACTAGTCAGTCCTCTTGCATTCAATCCTCACGCACCAAGCGCGGAAAGATGTCCGATCGAGAGCGAATTCTCCAGGAGGAAAGGCTCATAAAGAGCATGAAAAGTAAGGTCAATGATTACTACATATTCTTCCGCTAACCACACTCTAGATAAGCTGCTCGCTTTGCCGGAAGAATACAAATACGAACGGTTGCGGGTTGGCTACCGCCCAGAGCAAGATGGCTGGAAGGTTAGAATAGTGTATGCTTTGGATAATCCTCAAAGGGCCAAGGAGGTTAAGAGAGTGTATGCTTCGGATGATCCTCGAATAAACTTGGAGGTTACGGTAGTGTATACTTCGGATACTCCTCCAAGGGACGCCGTTACCGTTGTGGACTGGACAAAGTGGCATCCTGCAGTTATATATGCCCTGTACGCGCTAGACGCGAAGGTCGACGAAATGTGCGCCGACGTTGAAAGCGTCAAATTGAAGCGTAAGTTTGTTTTCGTTGTACTGCACTTGGAGCTTTGAAGGACTCTTCTGATCCATTTTAGGCCTAGCCGAGTCTCTCCATCCGAAGGACGTAAGGCATCCCAAAGGGGACGATCTAGAAATATTTGTTACAGCTAAAACCTACTGGAGTGCGGAACTGGTGCGCAGAGGGGAGCCCCCGGAAGTCATTGCTCGCGGGCGAGAGAGCGACTCACATTTTTGGGCAATCAGAGACCTCGGGGTAACCATGAGCAAAGGACCTGAGAGAAAGAAGCCAGAGAAACAACTGGAGACCGAACAGGCGGCGGACGTGTCGAAGCATAGAGCAGACGCGGGAGGACGGAATTACCCGACGAAGGAGGGCAATGAGAGAGGGCGGCGACATAAGCTTTATGAGCCGCGTTCATCGCATGGCAGGCGTAGGAGAAGAGAGTGGCGAAGAAAGGGTTGAAAGGTTCAAACGACCTCACCATCATTCATAGCACAGACCATATTGTGTGTGTGTTCCAGAGCTTGTCGTCCCGGAGCCACGAGGGGAGATTCAGAATCCCCGGGTTGGGTGATTGAGGATATGGGTAGAGTAGACTTAGTCCAATTAATCTCGATTCCCAAGATAGTACAATGTAGCAATGCGAAAACAGAAGGAGGCTCAACGAATGGATCCGAAATGCGTTTGCGGAGCCGTCTAATGGGGAGTAGATCTAGCTGGAAAGCCACGCGAAGCCCTTCCCGCAAATCCGCGACTACGTCCGGGATTGAAATCACCACGACCGCGTCCAGCATCGAAATGCCCGCGACCACGATCAGCATTAAACTGACCCGGCCCACGCCCACCACCCCACTGCCCCCGGCCACGGCCATACTGCTGCGGCATGGGACGCTGCCAATGTCGGCTAAAGAATTCCCTTGACACCACATAGTGCTTCTCTTGCATCTCGCGTATACGAAGCGGGCCATCCTTCTCCTCTCTTACCAAGACCAGCGCTCTCAAAGGACCCCTCTCTGCACTTAGCATACTCTTCAACATGATGAGCAGATTTACCAGTTTGCGCAGATATTCTTGCTGGCCCTCTTCCCACTTCTTGATGTTTTCTCTCTTGTCGCGGTATTCGACATTGAGCACGGTACCCGTGCTAGGCTCGTACTGCCCGGTAAGTAGATGCGTGGTGCGGCCGAACCAGAGCTGGTCCATGCATGACACATTCATGGATTTGTCGATTTTGAACACGGTGGTTTTCAGCTCGGCCATGGCGGACATGGGAGCGATATGGCCCTTTTGGAGTACGCGGATAGGGGCGCGATAGTCGAAGAATGGTGGCTGGTCTTTGGCGAGTGTGCCGCCGGTGGCGGCGGCGGCTTCGACAGGGGTAAGCTTATCGGCTTCTGGGAGCTCGGTATACTGCGCGTCGGCCTCGAAACGGCATACTACATTGAGTGGACCATCCGATAGCGGATCGCGCGGTAGTGGCTAGTCGCGTTTTCCATGCCTGACGCTGGGCGGGTGAATGCTTTTTCAAAATTGGCACCTAATCCAATCCCGTCGGCGCGCTTCCAGAAGCCGGTTTCCTTGCGCACGAGGATAAGCGTGTTGAAAACAGAGTACAGATCGAGTCGAAACGGGCTAGTGTATTTCCCCTGCACGAACTCGAGAAGCGTTCGCAGGTTGTTGCGGTCGGCTATCACGTCGACGTCCATAAACTGGACGCTGGGATTCATGGCGCCGAGGGCGTGGAACATAGGCGCGTAAGGGTCCCGGGGTTGACGCGCGTAGTTGTAGTCGGTGTATTTCCAGCCGTCGTCCAGAGGGAGGGTGTGCGGCAGGGAGCGAGGAGCCCACTTTGGCGGTTCGCCGGGGACGAAGATGGCGTTGGTGCCATCGGCAGAGTCCTGCCAGTTGTAACAGCATATGAGCTCGGGCGCCTGGTCCCATGCGATGTTCGCCGCGACGGGAGTGAGTGAGTCGGCGGAAATGGTGTGTAGAATTTCGCCCGTGTGTTTAGATATGGTCCGCTGGATCCGTTCCATTTTTCTGTTCTTCTTCGCAAGCATCCGTGGAGATAGGACGTTTTCCTTCCCCGCAATGGGAGCAACACTGGCTGCGGCTGATACAGCGGCCTCCGCTGCCTCAGACCCAAGCTCGTCTGTCTCCACTACGACCAGTTCCATTTCATCGCTTTCGCTCTCGCTCTCAGCTTCAATGCCGATTTGCTTCGTCTCTAGCTCAATACTAGCTTTCAGGGCGGCAGTGTCTGTGTTCGTAAAGGGAGGCCCGCACCCATGGTTCTTAGAGGAAGCGTCGCCCATCTCGATCCCGTCCCGCGCTGTGCTAGAGAGAGGGAAACGTATATTGTCAAGCGTGGTGGCCGTGTGATCTAGATGCCTACCGCGCGGTTTGGGCTTCGATGGTGTACGGGATGCCCGACGACGAGGTCCGCGACCTGCATGCGGCTCTTGGTGCTGCCGTGGGGTTGATGGCTCTGGCGTGCCATCTCTTGACTCTCGATATGATCGTTCTCGCTTTGACCCATGTGGCGCGCTACGCGGTGGATCGGATGAACTTTCCCCAAGCGCTTCGTGGAAAGTTTGAGCATGACATGAGTGTTATTGCGAAGTTGACTAACCATACATGTCTGCGGACGTTCTACGCAGAGATACCGAAGCTTTTTTCTAGGTTGTGGCGGCGATGGTGTGCGCGTCTTCAAGCGGGGGTTGCCCGGGCTTGGGCTACGAAAATCCACTTTCGCTTCGGACAAGTGTTGCGCTCTTGCACCTGCAGTCGGACAGACGGGCCTCACACGCACTCTGGGATGTGCATATGAGAGGTCGCAGTAAAACAAATAGACTGTCGCGCTATTGCACTGGCGTGTGGTTGAGAGAGGGGAGAGCGACCTTCGCAAGAGCTTGGTGGGCGCGGCTATCGCGGCGCAGGATCTCCGCAAGTATGCTCCCCGGGGAGAAGTGTATTTGTTACCAAGATTGATGGAAATAGGCTGTCTTGAGATTGGGGAGGAGGGAGTGTCGACAACAACTGAGTGCGGAATGCACGGGCCGCGCCTCAGAAAGCGCCGCTCTAGTCCCAATGCGGGATAGGCACGAACTCACGCTGAGCCTCCAGACCTGCGACAACGCCCGGATATCGCACGGTACCACAGCACAAGCATCAGGCATCTTCCTATCGGATACCACTCTGTTTGTCACGCGTGTGTAGGCCGCTGAGTGTTCGCCACTCGCAACCGCACCTCATGGCGCGTGAGGCTGAGGCCCTTGAGAGCTTGCACTGCCCCGCCACGGCAATCATATCAACAGCATGCCACAGCGCAACACGTCTACGCTCCCCGCATCAGACGGCGCATCTCACACACGGAACAAAGAGACATTTCTCACGGCAGAAGTCTTAATCTCTCGACGGCACCAAGCATCGAAGAGCGGAACAGTTTTCAGACATGGGCGAGGCTGAGTACCAAGAGGCCGCACCCATTCCCGGAATCGAACGCAATACCCACAACGTATTTCGCTATCGTGCCCTAGAGCGCTCGACGACCTTCAGAGTACTACACCTTCACCCAGGGAGAGAAGCCGAGCCTTTAAGAGGCGAACTGGGGCACTTCGATCTTGACTCACCGGACCCACTATCATACGAGGCCCTGTCCTATGTCTGGGGGAAGCCAAAGTACGAACGCTGCCTGACAACTACCGATGGCATAATACTCCTAACGCCAAATCTGGAGGTGGCACTTAAACGACTTCGACGACCTGATCAAACGCGATACGTCTGGGCGGACGGCGTGTGTATCAATCAGAGCGATATTCAAGAACGGGGACACCAGGTTAAGCTTATGAAGAGTATATACTCTGCGTCCAAGCGCGTCATTGTGTGGTTAGGTCCGGATCCCAAAGTTTATGCTAAGGACGCATTCGCATACATCAGCGAAGCTTTCAGGTTCGGAGCCACCGCTTGGAAGATTTCAGATTCAGTAGCAGAGACTGCAATACGGCTTCTTCTTGAACTATTCGGATGCGAGTGGTTCGAGCGCCTATGGGTGGTCCAAGAGGTGGTCCTGGCGCAAGAAGCCATTGCTCTTTGGGGCAATGAGCAGATCGACTTCAGAGAACTGTCCTACACGGCCTTGGAGTATTCACGCCATATATCGCAAAGTCGCACTTCCTGGGTCGTCCGTTTATTCCCATGTTTTTCGATCGCCCCTGTGCACTTGCACTTGAATTTCCTGGACGTGTTGAAGTGGACTAGGAACCTGAAATGTTCTGATCCCAGAGACAAAGTCTTTGCTATCCTTGGTCTACCATATCCCAGCGGAAGTGACTTAAATCACATCGTCGACGAGATTGAGCCCGATTACGATAAAACGGCAGCCGACGTATATCTGGAATTGGCTTCCGCCTTCGTCCGCCATGGTGCACTTTCTGAAATACTGAACGCCGTACATCATGGACCAATCGTTGATGATTCCCCCGAGGCACTTCCGTCATGGGTACCATCGTGGAACAATTCACCGGCTGTCGACTTTTACCTTGACATGCCTAGCATGAGGATATCGCGATCAGTCCCGCCGTCTATCGGTCACGCCGCGGATAGCCTCGTAGTCCATGGAGTTCGTTTCAGTACTGTTACATCTACCTCACACGGCAACTTGGTGGATTTGGACTGCTTGGCCCAATTCTGGATGCAAAACGTCCAGCCACTCACACCACCTCATCCTAACATGCTGTTTTGCGAAGCAGTCATGGACGACCGGGCAAAACTATACACGGGCGATTCCAGTCAACGGGCTTCCTACTACAGTCAGCGAGCTGCAGCGAGTTTCCTAGCGGAATATGCATTTATGCATCCACCTGATGGCATCAAAGATCCCAGCCCAGAAGAAACGATGCTACAGTCGATAGCGAGGAGTCTGGAGTTATGTTCCGAGCGAAACTGGGTGGAGGAGATCAGCCGCCACACAATGCGTAGACCGGAAAGAATATGGAGAGGCCGTAAACTCTTCCTCACTTCAGGCAACTATATTGGCCTCGGGCCAGAAGCAATGCAAGACGGCGACATTGTCGTAATCTTCAACAGGGCCAAAGTGCCTTCGATCTTGCGCCCTAAAGCCGACTTCTACCAATTCGTTGGCACCGCAAACATTCCCGGCATTCTCAACGGCGGAGTCTCATATGACATCAGGGATGACTGTGTTGAAGTTTTTGGGATCCGGTAGATGTGTATGAGGTACGTCCAACTTTATCAGTGCAGATCAATCCCAACGCTCCTATCTTACGCCCGCGCTGGTCGCGAGCGGGTTCTCCCGGCCTGATACCGTGGACGTAGCTAAAGCAGTCAGGATGCACGAATATGATAAATGTGGGCTACTGACCTATCACCAACTATGCGCCATGGCCCGAAATTGACTGGAAGCAGAACAACGGAAAACGTTATCCAGAAAGGACGGTCACAATATCACCCTCTCTTACCGGTCCAGGTCCAAGGCCGAGTAGGCTCGATGATGTCCGAAAGAGCTTCCGCCGAACACAGACCACCTTCCGTCCCGCTGTCTCGCAAACTTGCGCCGAAGCCTGCTCTATTGCTCAGATATTCTTGGGGGGAAGGATCCAAATCGGCTCTGGTTGTTCACGATGGAGATTGAGTATGACCACCCTCCCGCGCGCCATATGTTGGCGAGAATGGCTCTCCATAATACTTCCGACATGATGGCGCCGAATACATACTCCGCGTGTACATTTGGAGCACCGCGTTCAAGCCCTGTTGATTACCACTCTTCCAGAACGATCTCCACACTATCCCCAGGGTGACAGGCTGTCACTGCCAATGAAACAATGTCAACCCAGATCCCCGTCACTGTGAGGCAGGCGAGATCCTTCTAGAAGCGGAAAGAAAAGTACGACTCGGGTGAGGCGGATGCATTGGGCTCTCGTACATTTCGCATTAAAATCCAGCATCATTTCCGGTGAATCAAATCGAAGACGTGGTGTAGCGGGACAATTTTTTTGACAACCTAGTCCTGCCGGAGGATTAGAAGGACCTAACCGTAGGTTCCGTCGAATGTTACAGGAAATGCACGATCTGAACGACTTTGGTAAGAGCAAAGGCCGCCCGCTAACCCCCTTCCTGTGTGGGCCACCCGGCGTTGGGAAGACCTTGACAGTAGAGGGAGGTGCGCTATTCCGCAAATTTGCCCTGCCATGTATGCCGGTTGATCCTTGTCATCAGTAGCAGAGAAGCTCCAGACCCATCTCTATCCAGTCAGTGCCGGCGATCGACGTCGATACCGTTGAGCGGAAACTACAAACAGAAACAGCGCTCGATGTTGCAAGGCGGTATAATGCCGTTCTGCTCCTTGGGGAAGCCGATGAGTTCCTTGAGCAACGTACAATCCATGATATAAGGCGGAACCAATTGGTCTACGGGTAGTTCGCGCTGTGACCTGACAGCGCAATACGGCTCACATATCAGTCCTTCTCCGAACGATGGAGTACTACGAGGGCGTACGATTCCGCACCAAAAACCAATGCCAAGAAATTGACGGAGTATTCCTTTCACGGATAGATGATATGTATTTGGAGTATCCCAACCTGGATACCGACAATCGATTCGCCATATGGAGGAACTTCTAGGTTGGCTTGAAAAGGAAGGTCGACATTAGTGAGGAAGAGGCGCGCACCCAGGCGGAGGCTGCAGTCATTCGCAACCAGGTAGGACATCGTGAAGCAGGCCGATCATTTTGTTGCCTGGCGCATAGAGTTATCGATGCGTCTAGCTCATGTGCAGAGGATGTTGAAAATCTTGGCTTGATATCGATGGCACAGCTTGCGAGACAAATTGAAATCATAGCTATTGGAGGAGGCACGGTGGGGATTCTTAGCCGCAACTAATAGGAAAGATAGATTTGAAATAACAAACACCCTGCCATTCTCGCCACTGACAAACAAGTTGGAGCGCTCGAAGTAGTACCGCCTTATAACCTTAGTCTCTCCGCACTCATTCTATTAGCTACTGACTAGCCTAGAAACTGCGCATTAGACCTTTATCCTGGCGACTAAACCTGAAACCAGCGACGTACTCTTGACCTAAAGAGGGCATACGCTCTTTTCTTCTATGTTGTCACGTCTCCTGGAGCTATTGACTGGAAGTCTTCGCGTTGACTCAGAGAGGAAAGGTCTTCCAAGGCGTCCTCGAAGATATCCACTCCCTCCTCGTCATCCACTCCCTCCTCGTCATCCTCGCCATCCTCGCCATCCTCGCCATCCTCGCCATCCTCGCCATCCTCGCCATCCTCGCCATCCT
>NW_022987216.1:2586712-2700664 GCF_010094035.1 Trematosphaeria pertusa | reverse complement strand
CATCCTCGCCATCCTCGCCATCCTCGCCATCCTCGCCATCCTCGCCATCCTCGCCATCCTCGCCATCCTTACTGATTGGTATTCCCTTCTTCTCGAGGAGATTCACGAATGCCGTGAGCTCCTCTTCGGCAGGCGCCCGGTCTCCAAGGAAAAAATCATCCTGGCGATAATTCTTGAAGATATCCATGATGTCTGCAGGGTCATATTCCACCGGGGCAATACTGGAGCTTGCCAAAATGTCCATGATTTCGACGGTGCCGCACAACGCTGCTGCTTTCAGGACGTCGTTCCAATACTGCAAGGTTGTGTCCCATGACGACTTTGCCCCAAGTGAACATACGATATGGACGGCTTCAGGGTTTTCCAGAAAAATGGCTCGTTCTATTGAGGGCTCTTCGCCGTAATCCAGCGCATCGATGTTTGCGCCAAGCTTAGCGAATGCTTTGAGTGCTGTTGCATGTCCATTCGCTGCGGCAATAGACAGAGGAGTATATCCGTCTTTATCCCGAGCTTCGATGTCGGCGCCGTGACTGACTAAGGTTGTAATTAGACGCTCGATTTCGGACTCCGTCGCTAATCCACTGAAGGCAACAAGATGGAGCGCGCTTCTTCCGGAGATATTTTGGCGGTTCGGGTTAGCATCCGCATCTAGCAGAGCTTGGACGCATGGCAGAGAGCGCGCGTTCGAAGCGAAGTGAAGAGCGGTTCTTCCCTCCACGTCGATACGGTTCGGATCGGCATTGTGCGCAATTAGAGTTCGGAGATGGGTCAGGTTGCTTTGAACGGCTGACCACATTATGGGCGTTCTTCCCATCCAGTCCTTGTCATTTATACGGCCTGGATCCATCTCGATCTGTGTAGCAAGATCGGCACTCGAAAGCCCTGTGACTATCTGATGCAGTGGGCTTAGATGCAAATCGTATGGCTCCTCGGAACCGATAAGAGCCTTGAGCCGCATTGTCTCCGGGTCGGAAAGCCCTCTCGCCAGGATAAACATCCAGACGTAGTCAGCTGGTGACCTGTAGTGGTATGGCAGGTAAGCAGGTATGCCAGATAATTAGTAGAGACAGTATTACCTTCCTAGCCTATCTTTTAAATGCCAGTCCGCTCCCTCGGCTACTAGTAAAGTACATATGTCCAACTCCACTATATGTATTGCCCACTACATCAGTTAGTATTTGCTGAAGACTTAGAAGGTAAAGGACAGCTTTTGGATGGCTTACATGAAGTACTGACACGCCTTCGGGGTTGATGTCATACGGCGACATCTGCCCTCGACCTAGTAAATCTCGCACGGCTTGAATAGAGCCGCGCTGTATCCAATACCAGCATATCTCAGTCTCAGATATTTCGCGTGGCATCTTGATCATCCAAGTCGCATTCGCGCCACCTAATTTGCTCCACGTCCCATATACCATGGCGCAGCGCATAAACCACGTTGGGAAATAGTACGTGAAGCACGCGGACGAGGAAGGTTGAGACCGAAGACACTGTTTTATGTTACAAGGACGGACCTCGACTAAGGGCGTATGGGTTGAGGAATAGAACAGTGTTCCGACGGCAGCGGAAAGCCATGTTGGTGTGCGGATATGAGTCCTGACGTGGCACTGACACAGGCAGGTTCGATCGCAGGTTTTCAACGGTAGTCTCGTCGTTATGCGTAGCTCGGTGGTTGGGGTCGGGTTATCTACCACCGCTTTTGATAGCTCCTCGTTACCGCCACTTTCTGCGGTTTCTTCTGCTCGTTCTGGTCCGCCCTCGATCCTGGGGCTTTTGGGAGCTGGTCGCGTCAGACACACATGGGTCATGAGCTGCTCTAGGGTCGCAAAGGTCTTGGCGTGATGATTCTCTTGGACCATGGCTACCTCCTGGATAGCTGACAGAAGTATTGGCGTTTGTTGGCTCCATGAGTGTTAGCAGAACGATCGGATGCATAACCGGGGGATGGTTGGCGGTCTTACAGATTCGCCGACTGGAGAACAAGCTGTAAATTGCGGCGACTTTCTAGAATCCCGTCGCGGATACTGGCTAGGTCTCTTCTTTTTTTCTCGCTGATACCAAAACGAGGGGCTCCATTGCCGTTCCTGAGAAGTTCGCGACGGGCGAACTCGACCAGCCGGTCCACATTGACCTGCGCTTTCTCTATCCTTTCATGAAGACTTCCATAGCTCTCCCGTACATCTGGCAGCAAACTATTTCGAAGGGCTTCTTCGGCTTTCTGGACTACGACTAGCGTCGCTTGCAAATCCGTTACCTTCGAATCGTTAGTGCAAGCGTTCAAAAGTGTCGGAAAAGTGGCCTGACGGCATTGATGATTGCCAGAAGATCTGGGCTGGAGTCGCGACGCGCTTTCAGCCGCTCTAGTTGCTTTATGACGGCCCCTGCAGCCGTAGTTACGGCGATAATACTCGCGGTAATTGAAAGCGGGTCCATGGTGCGGATGCGGGGTGAAAGTGTTGCTGTCAGCTCGAAGAGAAGACGAGAGGCATTAGAGCGGGGAAGACGGCGCTGCCGCCTAGGTTCCTATCTGGAGTGAGGCTGTGTTCTAACGCACAGCTTCAGCCACTGGCGGCTATTCGCCCTCGATGTTGTACAACGAGAAGGCTGAGGCAGCTACAGCCTTACACCGCCTTCGGCTCAGCCGTGGCGCATTTCCGTCCTGCCTTGGGCTTACCGGAAGATATATCGGCTTCACCACGACGGACCAACACCTCCCCGAGCTTCGCCCACGGGCAGAACCGATGTTGATTGGTTGCGACCCCGGGGGTACAGCTCACCAGTGAAAAGGCACTCAGGCCCATGGGACGAAATGCACGCGAAACCTGCTCTCTTCCATTTCCCCAAACCCATCAAAAACCTTGGAAGATAGCAATGCCTCGAAAATTCTAAAGGCGGTTGTCTCCCCATTCGTCGTGCTTCGCATCCTCGCCGTCGGAGTACGCCGCCTCGGAGTCTGCGAGAAAATCAGGCGCTTTTCTTCCCGAACGCTCTTTCTCATAAACCACCTTTTCTTCGCTCTTCCTTTACGCGACTTGACCGGAAGAATTATCGCTTATGTTCGCAGCCAGTGGAGTGCACTATCCCTCATGCATGCCGCCCGATAGCGAAGCCACCGCCAAGGAGTACGTGGCCCTTTCACAACGTTGTGCAATCCATTGGGATCTTTCAACCTCCCCCTATAGTTTCAACCTCTCCATTGTCCAATGTACGTTTCAAGCCGCATTGTAGGTACCGAGATACACAGATCTCAACTTCCACTCATGGTCCAAGTCCGCGTCTCGTCCACGTGTTCTCCAAATCCGTGCTAAACCGAGCAAGCTGCGTAAATTTCGTCAAATTCCACCTCCGCTGGAGCTCCGTGCGGGTGAGGTTAACATCGTCGACGGTCCTCATAAAGAAGCCCAGGGTATAGACGGGCCAGTTTCCCATAAAGCAGCTCGCCCATCCATCGTCGTCTTTATAGCCTTGTAGAATCCGGATCGCCTTCCGTATCTGCCATCTGTCACTCGGTGCCATGCGAGGAGGTCCCGGTCGCGGTTCGTCGGTAGCGGGGTTGTGCGTTTCGGAGAGTTGGTCTAGGAGCAGGGAGATGATGAGGACGTATAAGTAGCTGGTGCTCTTGTAGTAGCTGTGCTGATGATTGAGCTGCTCGGTTGGAGACAGCATATCCATCTCCTGATCACACAGCACCATGGCTTCCCAAATCTCCACTTCGCCTCGCACCTGTTCTAAGGAGTCTTCACTCGGTGGTACCGCGTTTTGATACATTTGCTTCAGCGAAATCGCCAGCCTGAACAGCGGTACAGGCACCCCCAGTACCGGGCTGTTCAAGCTATTCGACTGCCCTGGGAACATCACCGACTGGTCCAGCAGCCTCTCCGCACGCAGCCAGAAGTCGGCGTCGAAATCGTAGTCTAGCGGTATTTCATCGGACCACAAACCAGTGGCAACGAGAAATATTTGGTAGAGGACGCTTTCGACGGCGAGTCTGTCGAAGGGGCGGCCAATACTGAGGGGGGTTTGGAAGAGACGCATAGTGAGCACGCGGGAAGCGGCATTGAGGTGGCGCGGGATGTCAAGGTAGGTTCCTCTGCCCATGCACTAGCAGATATCAGCACGCGCTCGCTAGAGGCCTTCAATGAGCGATGTGGTTGCGTACCCCGTGCAGATACAGCAGCATCACGGACATCAAGATCCCATTGTGGTTCTCCAGCTGCCCAGCTCTTGCGAGCAGAGTCGAGAGGCCCCTCAGTGCTTTTGAGTAGTAAGTCAGTGCGAGCTCCTGCATCTGGTTGGAAGCCTCGATGAAGTGGAGATGCGACGCGGCGTTAGCGAGAACCGAGTAGTGGAGGCTCTTGTGCTCCACCATAAGCACTTGGATCTCGTTGATCCAGCCATGGTAGAAGTCCGGATGGCAATTAGGAAGGAGTAGAAGGCCGTAGTACTGATCTATGAAGTGGCGCGAAATGACAAACTCCAGGTCTCCGGTGATCACACGATGCGCAGTGGCTTCGGATAGTAGGCATATTTCGCTTCCTGTTGAAGCCGGGCAGGATTCGCCTTCGTTGCTCTCTGACGTCTTCGGCTGTCGTGACTTGTGGGATGTATAGCGACGATCGAGCATTTCCGCCGAAGTGGGCCATTGGCATCGGCGTCCCGAGAGAGCGCATCTCCCGCACATCGGCGCTTGCTCGTCGCATTTTTTTCGTCGGTTCCTGCCTGCGGCTGCTTAAGCGAATGCATTGAAAGATGTATTGACATGCCCTTACAGGTGAGGCATCCCGTCTTTGTACGAAGTCTTTGACGCTGTGACTGGCTGTTCATATCTCCGGCTCGGATGCTTGCAGATCTTGTCATAAGTGGCGTTGGGCTGTGTATCGCGGATTGTGGTGTAGCAAGCCGATTCTCATGGGTAACAAGAGCAGGTCGTGCATATTGGGGTAAGGCACATGAGCCGGATGGGTGGGTATATCTCGAGGAGTGAGGTGGGGGAGAAAACGGTGGCTCTTGAAATGCGGAGACAAGCCCAAGCCCCACCCTAGTCTAGCGGCCAGTCTAGCGGCCATTCTAGTCGCATCGGTTGACAAGAACTACGACGATAAGGCTAACTGAATATCTACAAGCTTCCCAGCACTTTTTGATAGGCGCACGCACGCATCATCGGATCGGGCGTCCGACCCTGAAAAGCACGCCGGGGTTCGGCTCATGCCACGTCTGAGCAGGCGCACGCTTCTGTGGCGCCAAGGATTTTACATCTCAGCCTTGTCTGCTTTCACAAGGCTCCAGTACCTGCTGCTACTCCGAACACGGAGTCTCTTGCCGAACTTGATCATGACCAGGAAAACAGCCGATGCACTCATTCCAACCATCGCCGCGGAGACGAAGCAGTTCTGATAGCCCAGGTTCGTCAACCAGGGAGTAATACTACGCAGCTATCAGTACGATCCGGACGCGAAAGATTGGGGGTACGTACCTATAGCTGATCGCAAACGACATCGTGTTTCGCACGATGATGACAGCCACAATTGCATCGCCACTGATATCGTGATAGCTGTCGATGAGATAGTTGACGCTCAGCGTAATGCCGATGCACATGGTGAACGCCAGACACCCCATTGCGAAAAGAAGGCCGAACCAGTGGACCTGGTGCGCTGCGCCAACGCCCCACAGGGCCAAGCTCGCCGGAACCATAATCACGCAAATCGTGAAAGGCCACAAGCGCTGCTCCGCTTCCATGATACCGTTGTTGCGACGAGCGAGCTTGATGGTCAACCAGTCACTCAGTCGGCCCGAGATGAGCGATCCGAGGATGACGCCGACGCAGCAGGCGAGGTAACTGAGTCCAACCATGGAAGCGCTGAAGTTATACGGTTCACCGCCGAGAATTATGGACGCTGTGGCGTTCAGGACGTTGAACCAGATGAGGTACGAGCCGTAGGAGAAGCCAGCGTAAAAGATGACAGGCCAGCCGAGGTACTTCAAGCTTTGAATAGCGCGTGGAAGCATACTCATGCCTGGCGAAGGCTGCCATATGGAGAGTTTCTGGACGAATGTCTTTGGTGCCGCGAACACTTCGCCGCTAGATGTCGAAGGGGATGGCGCGGTCACCGCGGGAGCCTTCTCATGTTCAGCTGCATCAGTGATACTCGGCGGCGGCGAATCGGGTGCCGTCACGACTCCAGTTGTCTTGCGGTTATAGTTGGTCTCTTCCATGAAGAAGAAGAGGAAGATGAAGGTAGCCGCGTTGAAAATGGCAGGCCAGAAGAACACCCAGCGCCAGCCCTGGCGTTCGGCGATGAAGCCGCAGATGACGGGCGCAAAGTAATTGCTGCCGGCCAAGGTAAAAGCATATGTAGCCATACCAGCGCCTCGCTGATGTGTGAAGTACTGTCGCGTTGTCAGCAGCTTCTTCTTAGCGTGTGAGCGTGCAATCATACTACGTCAGTGACGGAGATCTCGGGGAGGGCCTCGATCGGCGCGATGAAGAAACCCATCACGATGCATCTTGCTATCCATTCGCCGTTGGTCGTCACGTAGGCACTCCAGATACTCGTACCCTATGTCCTCATTAGCTCAATTCTCGCTTGTTCCTTTCGAGGGGCTCCGACATACGATGGCCCCAAGCACGGAGATCAAATAAGCCAGCCGCTTTCCATACCGCAGAGCAAAAGGCTGCCAGAATAGAAGGCCCCAGCCAAGAAACAAGAACATATACCCAGTCCCTTCATTCAGCGTCGAAATTGAGACGCCAGTGGCATCGGAGAGCGGTACGAGCACGGAGTAGACAGTGGACACAGCAATACCGGTAAACCACGTATATCTGCCCAATGTCAGCGTTGACTTTCCGAGCTTGATATAGGTGTACCTACGCGTTGGAGCATATCATGGAAAGCAGCTTCCTTCGCGGGGACCAGTTAAGCGGATCGTCGGGATCATTGGAGGGTGTGGGATCCAGGACAATATCTCCGCCACCAGCATGGCGAGTGTGCATGGTGTGGTCTAAATCGACAAGGTGGACGGTGCCGGGCACAGCATCCGTTGTGTGTTCCAGCGAGCCAGCCATGTTGGAATGAGATAAATATTCGTAGCAACAATGACTAGAGTACAACAAACAGAAAATTGCGGAAGAATGGCGAGCTCTTTATACCTGGAGGATTATAAAGGGGTACAACCCTCGAGTCCGTCGGAGCTTGCTATCATAATGCCAACATGCCAACATGAGTCGGAATGGGTCTGATAAGGCGAAAGGTCGTTATCTCTGCGCGAGGCAACCATCATTCCGAGAACGAAAGTATCTTCCTTTGGGAGAGTCTTGGTCGTATACTGCGATATGCCTCGTCGCTATATTCTAGTCGGAGATGGGAGCGGGCTTGCGACGAAGGCGGTGAATCAGGCCGCGTTAATGCCTATGACTGGACCGAGCATCGAGTGAGTAGCACAGACGCTAAGCCTCCGGCGTCTTAGGCCGAACCGACGACCATGACTATGCAGCCACGGCACCAAGCGAAGCGCAAATAGCTGCGATTGGCGAGTGTTGATGATAGTCGCGTCTCCGCACTTTGCGTCCCTTTCGGCCATCCTTATCAGACCATCCACAACCATTTGCGCATCGGGACGTGGTCATCGGATCATCCTCGTGATCACTTATCGGCATCGAGTCGTCGCTGTTCGGCCGCCATCGTTGCTATTATCGGTGGTTCTCGCTGAAAGCGTTTGTCATAGTTTAGAAACCCCATTCTTGGGTTCAAAACCATAAGAATCTTGAAAGGGATCTTAACGGAGTGCCCATATCTTCCCCTCGTCTTCGAGCTTCTTCCCGTCGTCACATATTGTCCCTACAACATGGTCGGAGTCGTCCAGGTCCAAAGCATCCCCAAGGGTACGCGCGAATTCGAAGAGAAACGCGCTGCCATCTCTCGCGCTTTCAGTGAAAAAGTCCCAAAGGAATACTCCCTCCCCGAAGACCTCATCACCAACCCTCCCACCGATGTGTCCAAGATCCCCAGCACCTGCGGGATCCTGACTCCTGGGGAGCTTGAGATAACCGAGAACTACGACGCCGTTGGCCTCGCCGAAGCGATTGCAAACCAGACATACACCGCCGTCGCAGTAGCTACTGCCTTTGCAAAGCGTGCCATTATTGCGCACCAACTGACTTGCTGCTTGACGCAATGGTACATGAAAGAGGCGATTGAGCAGGCGAAGCAGCTCGACGAGTACCTGGCGAAGAACGGCAAGACGATCGGACCTCTCCATGGCGTCCCGGTTAGCATCAAGGAGCATATGCCTATCAAGGGTACATACTCTTCCCAGGGGTGCTTCAGCAGCACCGTTAAGGATGAGAAAGATAGCCAAATGGTGGCTATCCTACGCAGTCTTGGAGCAGTGTTCTACTGCAAGACGAATCAGCCACAGTCCATCATGCATCTGGAGACGACTGGACACTATGGCCGAACGCTGAACCCATTTAACATCACTCTTTCCGCTGGCGGCTCAACGGGCGGTGAGGCAGCCTTGATCGCCATGAAAGGCTCCGTCCTAGGCGTAGGCACGGACATTGGCGGGAGTATTCGAGGGCCTTCAGCGTTCTGCGGCATTTATGGCTTCAAGCCTACCACGTACACCCTTCCCATGAAAGACTTCCTTCCGACACCCTTTTCGGCAGAACTAAACGTCCTTTGTTCGACCGGGCCCATGTGCCGTAGCCTGAGGGACATGAACCTCTTCATGAGCGGTATCGTGGGTGCAAAGCCGCACCTATTGGATCCGCGGCTCATCCCGATCCCCTGGACAGGACTTCAAACACCCGTAAGCAAGCCGCTCAAGGTTGGCATCATCAACAACGACGGGTTCATTGAACCCCAACCGCCAGTGAAACGAGCCATCGCGTGGGCCAAGGAGCGCCTCTCGGACCCCAAATATGTGGAATTCCTCCAAATTAAGGACTTCAAGCCTTACGCAGCTGCCGAAGCTTGGTCCAAGATTCGGCGTATGTACTGGCCGGACGGAGGCAAAATGACAAAAGACGCCATCACTTCTTCCGGTGAACCAGTTCTCCCGCTTACGGAATGGATCATGAAAGACGCTGAGCCCCTGGGCATGCTGACGGCCGAAGACGTCAATCAAGCGCGCCGGGGGCGCGATAACTTCCGATGCGCCTTTGCGGAAAGCTGGCAGGAGCAGGATGTCGACGTCGTGATCGGTCCGGCGTTCGTAGGGCCTGCTTGCGCACATGAGACGGCATTTTACTGGACGTATACGTCCCTGTATAACTTTGTCGACTACCCGGGTGCGGTTTTCCCCACCCCGATCAAAGCCGAAGCGAAGGAGGAGTATGCGGCGGGTTATGTTCCCTTAAGCGATGCGTGTAAGCACGTCAAAGAGTTGTGGGAGGTTTCGAATTTTGAAGGAGCGCCGATCGATCTTCAAATCAACGCCAGGAAGTATCATGATAACGAGTTATTTGGTGCATTGGAACTTTTGAAGGGTGTCTTGAATTTGGGATGAGGGCGACTCAGCTCACATGAACCACAAATAGGGGGAGCGCCTATCGCCGGGACGTTTCATGCGCAGCCGCAACTGATGAGGCTCGCCCTAATTGAATCATTCTTGTTCATATTCTTGAAGGCCCCACGTTTCTTCGAGCTCATTGCAGTCGGTCGCTTGTATTCTCCCTCAGGCGAAGGATCGGGAGTATGGAGCGCGCGACAGAAGGTTGCGGGCTGATGCGGGGCAGCTTTCTCCAGCAGCCTTTTCGGACGCTCACATGGAGCGAAGAGGACGTACTCGACGATCCGATCACGCGTTTTCGACGAAGGGTAGAGAGAAAAGCCATTACGTCAACGTGGTTACGATGGAAAGTGGGTGAGTTGCGGGTGGGGCTGACGCGTTCGCTAGGGTGGCGCTGACTCAACTTACACGTGACCTGCACTCGCTCTTTCTAGGCAAGGTGGGATAGGGGCTTAAAAATGCGAGGCAAATGCATACGGATGGAGGGACGGTCTCCAGCGCTTTCTTCTGCACTAATCAAGTTCCACTTCGTGCAACAATGGAGTAGAGCGCGCTCATGGTGTCCACTCAGGGGGACCCCACATCAGAGGGAACCCTCAGTTCTGAATTACGTTTTCTCTACCTAGTTTCTCTCCTGCGCAACCTGATCTCTACTATGAAGTTACCTCAGGCCATCCGCTCGAGAAGTCGATATAATTGAACCCAAACAAGAACTGATCATACGCATACCCGACCTTCGGATTGGCTAAGGTTGATCGTCAGCAACATCCATTTCATCCAAGGAAGCATGGCTCACCATAATGATAGTACAGCACATTCCGATCTGAGTCTGGATCATGAATTACACCCTGTCCCCCTGGCGCATACACATTCTCGCCATGGCTCCCCAGCACTAGCGTTCCTCCATTCTCTGTCAAGCAGTCTTTTCCGGCCTGATCTTTAAACGGTCCGGTGGGTGACTCTGCTCTGCATACCATGATCTTGTACTCGTCGCCTGGGTTTTCCAGGTCGTTTGCCGCGTTACAGCAGGCACCGGAGGAGAAGAAGAGGTAGTAGTACTTCGTGCTGTTGACCTCCCACCAAAACAAGAAAGACCCTTTGGTGATCGAGGGATAGTCCTGGGGTTTCGATGGATATGTAGAGTTGTACAGCATCTGTCTGGGGTCCTCTCCGCTCCAGGTCAGGTAGTCGGAGTTCAGTGTGGTCTGGTAGACGTCGTTCCATGCAGAGCCGAAGTTGAAGTAGGGTGTACACGTCGGGCATTCGATGAAGAAGTTCGCATCGATACGGTTGTAGTCGCTCGACAGGGGTAGACCAACGGATCCGTGATCCGTCCAGGTCCCAGGCATCGCATCAGTTGACGTCGCGACACCGATATCTGAGTCCTGCCGACCTGATAGTGAGACGCTGTAGTATGCGCGGAAGGTGCTGTCGCTGAAGAACACGTCCGGTGCCCATATCTGCTGACCGTCCACGACATGAATCTTCGAGCCTTGGGGAAGCATCGCACCCACGTATTCCCATGGCCCGGTGAGCGCCGTTGCCGTCGCGATCGCGATGTTACCGTTTGTCGAGAACCGAAACCATGTCCCGTCGCTTCTTCGAACAAGGCTCGGATCGTGGATAAATGTGCAGTTGCCCTGGCAGGGCTCTGGATCTGGCCATGATGCTGCGGTATGAAATATGCTGAGTAGCGATGCAAGAACTGTAACAACTTTTCGAATAGACATTATCGGATGAAGAACTTCAAGGATGGTAATCCGAAATTGCCGATGACCTTGACGTTAAGTATAGATCTGAATTACAGTAAGGCCAACCGTTATTTCCTCGCCCTGTTAGAGCGCTGGGAACCGCTGCTACTCCTACGTAAGGCTGTGCTTGGAAACATGACGATGCCTTCCTCTTTCCCACCTTTACATTGCCTATTTCGGTAAATAGGAGAGCGACTAAGTGTAGAGACGGAAAGGTCGCGGTGATCGCTGGGGAAGGATTACGGATGGCGATCCTTCGTCATTTTATCTGAAACTGGAGTGGCTGTGCTGGGCACGTGATGTGAATCTGTCCGGATGCCTTACCATTTAAAGCAGTGTATAGTGCGAAACGCTATTAACAGTTTAAAAATGGAAGACATTTACAGCGTCCTGCAAGTGCGAAATCGTATTGGAAGAGAGGTGCCAGTCCAAATAAGCAGCTTTCAGGAATCCAAACCCCAGAAACCCCTGGCTATTCGCTGATACCTTCGCTCTTATACCCTAATCGCGACGCCCAGTTGAGTAGCCCGATTCCACCTCTTCGTCGGGGTCGCATCGCACAACCACCGCTTGTCGTCATCGTCCCCGGATAGAAATTTCCAACATCTATTGCGTCAGGGGTTTGTCATTCGTGGGCGCGGTGGTGGCACGGAAGTAGTCCGGTTATCGTCGGAATGGCTGCAACATCTCCACCATTGCTATCAGCTCCGGATCGGGGTGCGGTGCCCACGGGATGAAGGCTCGTAGCATAGCGCCGAAAATTGTGCCATCTGGTGCAGAGGAAGCCATAGTGGATGTCCAACCCGGCCCGCCCTTGCGGTTGAAGAGGTCGGAGGCAAAGTTAGCGTCTGAACACGATAGGTAAGAGAGCCCGTCAGGAAGTGCTAGAATGAATGCGTCACTCTCCCACCTGCGATCACGACCATCAACTTCTCAGATACGACACAGACCTCATAATAAATCGTTCTTTCGCAATCCTATACTCAAATAGCGCTTGAATCTCGTCCTTTTCTATAGTGCCACACACGGCATTGCAATCTCGCCTGCCCCTTAACAGCTGCCTACGAACCGACGAAAACCCGGTCTCATCCTTCTCCGAGTAATAGTAGAAGAGCCATGTCTATTAAGGCATACAGTTCCGTAAACATAAATCAATAGTTTGCATAACACCGAAGGGCAAGACCGCGTGAATGCTATACATATACAAACGTATGGCGAATCGATCGCAGATCGCCATACACACACATAAGATCGACTTAGTGCAGTACCATGTACTAGAAGCCCGGAAGCCCCCGGAGCACTTGGATTGGGCAGTGAAATCCGGAGGTTTGATGTTGAGTCGATGGCATAGTAAAGTCCGGCGGGCGCCAGATCGGACTTGCGGTCACGCTAGCCCGATTGGGTGGGGCCTCAGTGCGGCGGCCTATCTTCATGTTTCGACTTACGGACTTTCTATGTGGATGCTAAGGAAAGGTAGCGTGCATATAATGACCTCAGGGTGTTGTGTCGGAAATTGACGAGTCACGTACCGATGCTTGACAGTGACGAGTCGCATGACCGGGCGTGAAGACGATGTTGATTGAATCGACACGCGACACCTTCATCTCACGAGTGAGGAGTATTAGGCAGACTTTTCTATTCCAAATTTCGCAGCGCGGCCGACGAAGAGCGCGAGCGTCGTGGTATATATACAATAAGAACAGCAACGGCAACGGCAATTTAAACGAACGACCAAACCGACTCAGGAAAGGGATTATCCTCGCGCCACGGTCTACTGAACAGCAACAGCAGAAGCGCCGGTTCCATAAGCGATGTTCGTAACCGGGAGACCGGAGAGCGGATTCTGCGCGCCCAGCATGTGCGGGCACGAGGGCTGGTTGCTGACAGCCAGGTCGAGCGTGCACACTTCGTTGTATCCGAGAGTACAAGCCGAGTTCTGGATGTTGTACAAAGCGGAGTTGTCGTGGAGCCAGCTGCCAGCCGGGCAGCTAACATATGTGTTGATGCTGTTAGCAGCCATCAGCGGCAGCTTGCCATCGGGAGTCTTAATCAGATCCGCGCACGCGCTCATGGGCGCATCTTCCCACTCAGCAGGAATCCCGCCGCCCATAGTAGGCTGCTCGGTGGCCGAGGCGCCGACATTAAGGAAGTTCCACGCGTCGTAGCTGATGTCGTAGGCGCCTCCGGAGGTGTCAATTTGCAGGAGGTGGACGGTGCGACCGTTGGCGGTGACCTTCTTGCATAGGTTGTTGCAGTCGGGCTGCATAGGCCAGTAGGCGACGCGGTTCGTGTCGATGTGGCAGCCCAGCACGCCAATGCTGGAGCTGAACATGTCATGCGGCGTGATGGAGACGCCGGTTGCGATGGCGGCGGAGGCCATGGCGAGAGTGGTGGCGGCGATCTTGGACAACATTTTGATAGCGATAGTATGAAGATATCAAATCTCTTGGTAGAATACGAAGTGGTAGGTGGGTATCGAAAGATCGAAATGCGCAGGTGAAGACTCAGCTCCCCGTAGATATAGTTATGGTTTGGAGAATTGGATGCCGATGTCAACAAAGGCCTTGTTGTGATGAGTGAGGGGTCGTCCTTGTGCTAGACAAAGGATGTCACGTGGGAGTCAAAGAGCCGGCGGCGTCTCGCAGAGAATGGCTTTGTATGGGAGAAAGGACTGAATGGTCTTGCGCGAGAAGACTTGGAAGGGAATGGACGAAATCTCAAAGAGAGATACTGAGGTAGAAAGGAATGACTGGAGTAGAGGAGAGAAGGCTGTCTGATGAGTTCTGGAGCGGGACCAAGGAAACACTTTATACGTGCCTACATGCATGCCATGCTATTAGGGCGGCCTCTACCCGAGTGACCCACATGTTCGATGCGTAAGGGCAATTTCCGGTGTTTACGGAGTCGAGCACAACTGGAGTGACACGCAGTCTGGATGGTACATTTGGAGGGACATCGGAACTTAGGCCGGACACGAATCGGCGATTTCTTTTCGTCATTCTCCAGTTTTCTGCCCGCTGCTCGCATCCGACTGGCAGGCACATGGAGAAGAGAAAACCCTTCATCCATGGCAGTTCTGCATCGGTGGAACCGCCTCCACATACGTTCATGTCCTCCACGTGGGACTGCCGAGCCTGCAGGGATCCTTGGTCACAAAGTGGGAGCGATCTTCAGGTACGGCTTGCGAATCGATAAGGAAATTGTGGGCCTAGGCGTTCCTATCGGAGATTGTTTTCCTGTTTTACGGCACCAGCAACTCCTGGACAGGTGCGGACGGAGGGCTAATGGCGTAAGCAGATCGGCGAGGGAGGCGAGCCGGGATTGGACGGACTTGAATTCTAATCGGACTAGGCAACGCGAGCAAATCAGCGGCAGCCGTTTCATCTGCCGGGCACAAGTCCGGCTCGCTGCTATGACAGCCGTCTATCGATAAGTTTGAAGGGACGCCGTCGGTGGTGGTTGCCGAGGTTCGAAGAGACCGACCTTGCAAATTTTCATGGTCGGCCCAGCACCAAGTCTACTCCGCTTTTGGACTAGCGCGCATCTTAGCGACATGCGTCATCTGGGCAAGCCGATCTCCCGTTATCGTACCTGACGCTCACTTTCCGTGCGATCTACTGTGATGGTTAGCAGGCCTCCGGACGTTGCATGTTCAGCCCCGGAGATAGACACGAGCACTTTTCAACGCTTCCAAACCATGGCTTTTTGGCACCATGAGGTGACAGGCAAACCAGCATATCTTGCTATCGAACAGAGCGGGAATAAAAGAGAGGTGGCGACAAGAAAGCCGGGTGGGGAGTTTGCAGGTAAAAGATTTTTTCGGTGGAAATTCGTGCTCCGTAGTCTTATTCGCAGTGTCCGGCCAACGCAATTACAGATTCCAGCTCTTATCCAATACACTTGGTAAAGGAACTAACCGTGACCCTACTGTACCACCAGGGATCATAGTCTTTGGGCTGGGCTCTACCAAATCCTTCTCAAGCGAGAACGTGATGCCCGACGCTTCGAAGAAGCCGCCTAGCCCTTTAGTCTGCTCGATCTCCTTGCGGTATTGAGGCTTGGTCCTCCACGCCACTCCGATAGTGACCTTTTTAAGCTGCGGAAAGTCTCGCGGGGCAGCCGAGGCGAGGGCGCTCAAGGATAGGGCCATGCCCCGGAATAAGTATGAGATGCGTAGATGTCGTATCGTGCGGGGGAGAAACTGGGTGAGTCGATATGGCCGATCTGTATCTGCTTCCAGGTATATGGAACGACAGTCGATGGCCAGGTCCTCCAACTTTTCGAAGTCAGAGAGAGACTCGATAGGAGGATAATCCACCTTTGGTGCTTCGTACCAATGCAGAGTATAATCTGGGTCCATCTCACTGTCAGAATCAGGCAAACCGCAAGCCCAAGTAGGTAGAAAGGAGATACAGAGCCGCCTCAGTGTTGTCTTCACGGGCTCTAGGTAGGCGAACAGATCGATTAATTCCAGTTCGTAGCCATTCCAGTAGAACTCCAAGTCTTCGAGTTGGGGCACACAGGGGAGCAGCGAGCCTAGATTGGATGGTATAAGGTCGCCTATCGCAAGCCGGCGGACATTTTGTAGGTCAAGGCCGTATTCCTGGCCTCGCTCGAAGCTGCTAAGGTTTGCCAGGCCATAGGTATGATCAGACCAGCCGGCTGCATCGCACGCGTAGATGGTCTCGAGGTTCGGAGCGGCGGAGTACAAAGCCTTAGGCTCAGTGATGTGATAGTCGTTGTTGTGGCAGATAAGCCCCAATGTTCGCAAACACGGAAGCTTCACATCCGGGGATTGCTCAAGGTAATCCATGTGTGCCCAACCGTCAATGGCCAGGAGCAGACTCCGAAGTTTTGGTGTGAGAGCAAGTGCAAGCGTAATGAGCCATCTGTGCGGCCATGAATAGGTACCAGTCTTTCCCCACTCCGAAACGTCATCGTCGCGACCTAGAGGTATGCCATTTGCCGCGCCGGCTTCCTTGAGTGATTTGATGGTCTGCACATCGGCGCGGTAGTCGGCAGGTGGGATGGGATCAGTCACCAGCTGCATTGTCACAACGCGCGACGCCAGGTCTGGGCGTTGAGCAACAGTGCGCAGAAACTGCGGCAGGAAATCAGGCTCTTCCGGGGCCTCCGCCCTCTTGTGAATCCAGGCCCCTTGGTAGCAGTTCGTTATTTTCGGAAGATTGCCAGTCGCATAGTAGTGGTAGAGAATAGGTTGCGCGACTGCACAGAGGGCTTTAGACGTCCGGCAGAGGTGCGCAAGCGTCCGTTTGTTAGTAAGAACATCGGGCGAGTCAGCGTTGGGGAAGGATCCAGGGTGCCGGCAATGGAAGCAGAAGAGGCCGAACATTTGGATGAGAATATCTTCTGGTAGCGATTCCATGGTGGATTGCTCCTTGATGACGCTGGATGGCCGGAATCAAGAGTTGCAGAATCTTGGGGCATTAGAGCCTTCGAGCGCCGGGCCGCTCTGCTTAAGTACCTGCGCCATTCCAGGCTCTGGGTAAATTCAAATTATCCCAGATGCAATAGCGTAGGCGAATAAAATCAACGGTACGAAAGGGGTGACCGAACGGCACATGTACAGCGGTACGTCAGGAGGAAAGTTCTGCCAAGAATCTAGTTCCACGCTAATTCCAATCTGTCCGTAGCGCCGGAGTGACGTCGTCCCGAATCCCTCCTGACGCTTCAACCACGATACCCACCACTACTCGGCCCGCAAGCTACCTACTAGATACAATCGGAATATCAACGAAAGGGCCCGCAAGCCCATCCCAACCTAGCCGTGCCCCTTACCGCTTACACATCTTCACGATGGTCTGCACCATGTTATCCTGCTTCACGAACTTTTCCCCAAGCGTCGCAATGTCATCAGCCTTCATAAATGTCCGGAACTTCACAGCGTCGAGATAGTCCTTTGGCGCCTTCAGACGGCCGGCCGTCAGCAGCTCCATGATCGCGAATGGAGCCATCTCCGGGTTCTGGATGACTTCCTGCAATGCCAACCCAGCGTTTGCTCCCGCGCCGATCAGCGCGATCACTCTCGCCATGGTCGCTGCACCCGCTGCGATCGCAGCTGCCTCGCCTAAAAACGGTACTACCAGAAATACAAGCGACAGAATCAGCAAGAGCTTGTTCTTCGCTTCATCTTCCTCTGCATCCTCGCCCAGCTCCTTAGCGTCCTCCATGCCGTCGATGGCATTCTCGATCAGGAAGACCGGGATGGAAAGTGCCGTGACGGCATCTGTGTTCCCACCCAGCCACAGGCCCATGCCTACGTCAAAGATGCGCGCGATCATTTGCTTCCGGAGGTTGCCCGAGTTGCCCATTGCCTTGCTGACGATGTCCTTCGGGTTCGGAATGGTGTAGTCCTTCTTGAGGTAGGGCATGCCGTTGACGGTCAGGAAGAGCTTGTTGCAGGGTTGAGGGTTGCACTGCGTCTCCTCCTCGTATGTGCGGAACTCGATCCAATCCTCCAGGATTCCAGTCTTGTTATTCAGGTCCTTGTAGAAGCCATCATGGTCTCGCAAGGTCATATTAATCGTCCATACGCCGATGAGAAGGCTGCCCCGGACGTCCCGAGGCACGGGACATGCGCCTTTCCAGTCCTTGCCATTGCCGTGGAAGGAGCAGTCGAAGTACTTCTGCCCTGGTCCAATCAGCCAGTCGGCATATTGTCGGAGGGACTCTGGAAGTCCCTTCTTCATGTACTTAATGTACGACTGGAATTTAGAGTCGTAGCCGTCATTGACCTGGTTGTACTTGTTCATGGCGTTGTTGAGCATAATGTTCAGGACACGAAGGGTATACACCTGGGCGCAGTCAGCAGCGGCCCAGCAATCGATACCTGGGGAACAATACCTGAGCGCAAGTGGGGTCTAGGCCTGTGTCGCCCGAGATCTTTTCGAGCGTGTCGTAGTTCTTCGCCTGGTCGCACTTGGGGCCCCCGCCCATTTCAACGTCACTGGGATCGATGTTACCCACACCGTCCTCGCTGTAGTCATGGTCGAGATCCACCGCCCAATCCGAGGTCCCGCCAAAGTTGAGGCCCTGGACCCAATCGGTCCTTGTTTGCTTGGTCGTATCACTCATCCATGCGACCCATTCCTCGTCATTGTAGACGAGAAGATCCGAGTTCGACGCTCCGTCGTGCCACGACTTCACCGAGTAGCCGATACCTCCGTTACCAGCTGCGAGAATGTCGCGGATCTCGGCATTTGAGATATAACCGCTCGTTTCGGTGCACTTGCCGGGCATTGCGTCACTTTCCGTAGAGGACCCGGTGAACCTACACATAGGACCATCGCAGCCCGGCTTAGCCATATGGAAACTCCGGCCGTAGCTCGCCACGCCGACGACGACCTTGTGCGAGACAACCCCGGCTTTCGTCACCTGAGGGCGGAAGTATAAAATCAGTACAACTCTCCAAGTGTATAAGGGTACGTTCATATCTTACATACCATAGCTAGTGAGTTCGTGGTCTCGGTGATATTGATGTGGGAGCGCAGGCAGTCGCCTTCGTCGCAGCCAGAGCTGGACCACTTGTTGCCATAATCCCACTGGCCGTGGAGATCGTACGTCATGTACACGATGTAGTCGACGATCTTGGAGATATCCGCAATCGGGAAGCCCTTCAGATACCAATAAGAGGCCGGTGCAGCAATAGCCACCGACTTGTTCGGAAGTCTGCGCTTAACGAGCTTCAGGAATTCGAGGTACTGCTTCCCAGCCTCGATAGCGCCGGCCGGAATGCCCGGGATGTCTGGTGCCGCGGGATACTCCCAGTCGAAGTCGACGCCGTCCAACCCGTTATCTGTGACGAACTTCGCGACATTATTAGCCAGCGTAGCGCGATTCGCATCCGTCACACCATCTCGGAAGATGGTGTACGTCGGTGCCTCAGTCGAGAACGCCCAACCACCGAACGACACGATGCGCTTAATGCCGCTCATGTCTTTAAACTTATCGAACTGGTCCTTCTGGCCGGTGATGTTGACATTGAAGTCATGGGTAATTTCCGGGAAGGCGAAGTGGATATGGGAGAATTTGTCCTTCGGCACGTCGGTCACGTCCATGTGGAGACCTAACATGGCGGCACGATCAGCAGGCATCCACGATTTATACTACCGGATTGGGCTTACATGGACGCTTGTGGTTCCAGGCCTCGAAGTAGGCGATCTTGCGGAACTCGGTGGGGCCTTGGGCGTTGTTGGTAATGTTCATACCGCAGCTCGAGACGCACGAATTCTTTCCAGGCTGGGTTGTGCTGCGAACACGGTACACATTAGCGGATATCCTGAGCTACGGCCCGAGGGCCTCGCGACTTCCGTTTTGGCCCGTACTTGATCCGCAGAAGCCCTTCAGGGCTGACATTACCGGGTCAAAACGAAGGTATGCTTACGTACCCAGGTGCTTTTGTATCGGCCGGATTGTATATGCAAAAGTCGTCTGTCGTGCCACACTGGCCCCAGACGTTGCAGCAGACGTTGAGTGGACACGGATTGAGGTCCTTGATATCGGTATCGTTCGTCGGCCGCTGTGTACCAGGCACTTGAGGACCGCACATGGCGTTAGGGCGTGATGCTGGCATCGGCGGATCGCCCTTGGATAAGCAGAGCTTGTCGCCGGGTTGGATCGCGCTGCATCCGCCCCAACCCCACGTTTTCTTGTTGTATTCGTCGATCTTGTCGGTGGTGATCTGGTGCGCCTCCGCGATGTCGAAGCATATATCCTTCGGTTGAACGATGTACGTAGCGCAAGACCCATCAGGATTGGGCTTGGGCCCCCTGTGGTAGCGGTACGGTTAGTATATGTCTCAGTTTGGTAGGCGTACCGCGAGGTTGACTTACACTGGGAAGGGTTAGAGGTGTATCAAATGGAAGGGGGACGAAGCACTCACTATCTGGCAGGTCTCCCTTCGAACAGCAGACCCACTGCTTCGGCCTGACACCCTTTACCGGATCACAGAGGTCGGCGATGGGGTTGTAGCTCTCGAACTCCTTCTGCGTGACGCCGCATCGTTGGGAGAGGGAGTAGCAGCCATCGTTGTTAGCCACCTATTGACGTGGCAGGGCACATTAGCGAATGTCTCGAACGCGCCGCGTTTAAGCGATTGAAGGCCACAAGCAGTAGCTTTCCACAAGCGAAAGCTAAGACCCGCTGGGATAAGGACCATGATATGCGTACCTGGATGGCCTTGCATTCGGCACGAGGAACCAGCGCTCGCTTGGACATCGGCTCGACTGGGTCATTGATCTGCTCCAAGCCCGAGTATAATCCCGTTCGGATCGGAACGCCAGTAGCCAGGACAAAGGTGATATCCATCTTCTGGTAAGAGTCTGCGTAGTCGGCGCCGCTAAGGCATTTGCCTTCCGCCCACGTCCGAATAGATTCTTGCGTCGCTGAGATATTTCCGCGGAAGTCGGCATCGACTCCCACTGTCCACGTTGAAGGTGTTTTGTCCTGGCACACCTGCGCAGAGAGTCTCGAAACGTCATCGCCTCCTTGGACTGCGGATATAAAATTCTCCATCACCGAAACAGCGCTCGACGTCAAGACTTCGTCGCCCGCATACAGCCCCACGACCGCATCTCCGTGCCGGGCCATCATGATGGTCGAAACGCAGTCCTCCTGGGTGGAGAGATAGTTCTTCAGCGCTTCAGCAGCTGAGAGGATCGCTCCCTTACCGTCCCCCACGGAACTCTCTTGGTCCGCGTTCCATCGCAGGAAGCTCACCGCCGTCTTGTTTGTATACGTTTCGGCGCCGGTGACGCACCCACGCAGTGATGTGCTGTTGGTGGTGTTGTTGGCTCTCCGCTGAAGAGGCGAGCCGAAGGTAAAGGGCGCAGGATTGTATTCGACTGCTTGGGTTGTGTTCGACTCGGAAGCCGTGCATGTTCGCAGCGTGAGAGGGGAGTTGGGATCATCAATGGGAGTGAAGATCGCGGTATCGAAAAGTACGGGTTCCTTGCACCGCTTGAGGGCTGGTATACCGTGGAGATCAGTCCAATTGGTGGGGTTGTGGCCGGCTACACTGCATGCAGCGGGGCATGGCTTTCCAGGACTCTGCTGTGCAATGGTAAGAGAGAGAAGGAATAAAAGCGAGAGGACGGCACGTCCTAGGATGCGCCTCATCGTCGCAAAGGAGTGTAGGAAAAAATTGAATGAGTGTAAGGAGCGAAAGAACAGGTGGTTGTCCGATTCCAACGAGGTTGAAGCTTCCAAGAAATAAGACAGAACCGAGCTCAGCAAGGCATCGAGGGGTAGCCGAGGAGGTAGTCAGACCTCTCCAGTGCCGTATGCCGACCGTACGCGCAGGAACAGGCGAAGCTGCAGGAACGCCTTGGCGAATGTTGGGTGGCGACTACATCAACTCGAATCCCGGAGCCTAGCCGCCACAAAGTGGATTTAAACCGTATTTCTAGATTGTTCGCTCTTTCATGCGAGCACACCGTAGCATTCTCGCAAAACATGCAGTCAGCCTCGCAAGAGGCGTATCGAAACCCGACTTGGAGCTGGTCCGTGCCATCCTCGATCCCATCGGATACGATCGCCAAGCGGGCGTTCCCTTAAGAACCTTAATATTATGCTTACTGGTCGCGGACCACTACAACGGGTAGCCGAGACACAGGCTAATCTACATGGCTTGGTCACCGGCCGTATAATATGGTAACACTTATTAGAGAATCCTTCGGAAAGTCACTAGTACCCTTTTTACTGACCCATACTCCGTGAGCGAGGCTGACTTCGTAATTTCGAGAAGTTCTGCAGTCGCTTTCTCGTGCGATACCGGCACTTGATCGGTTCACGCGTCCGAAGTGCTCGCGACGGATGGACCCTGATGGCAATGAGACTGGCGGCCAAGCAATCTGGAATCCTGCGCACCGGGAGGGGCCTTCAGGGGTGGGATGTTCGGCCGGCCAGAGATAGTCGGTCATCGTGCTCTCCCCTCCATCCGCTCTTCGACGTTTTCCCGACTACTTCGTGGCCTTCTCTCCATTCCCTGAAGGCCTCCAGGCTCACGTTTGCAAGCATCTCTTGCGTCGTCTTTCTCGTCGTTCGTTAACACACTCCTTTTTATTTCATCGCCACCCTGCACCAAACCGGCAAGCCGAGCATCACGGTCTCGTTGGGTCCATACAATCTTTCGTCACTCTGAACTGCTTTGTATTCAACTATGAAGCTTCTCAGCCTCCTCCTCGTTTCTTTGGCGGCCGTTGGAGTACTCGGGTCGAAGTCTGCAGGCGGCTGGGAAGCAACCATGCACGTACCTAAGATATAAACTTACTACCTAGGTACTAGCCCACACTTTGAGAACTACGCTGACTTTGTGCCCTTGTTCTAGGTACTACTACATGTACCGAATGGACTACGACAGTCACGGCGCCGGAGACCGCACGATTGCAGCAAAGTGCGAAGGCAGCCATAGCGGAGGCGGCTGCAATTTTGCACAATTCATCGATTTTATTCAGAAGAAGCGCATAAATAGTAAGGCCAAGGATGCGCAAGGCAGGTGGATATTCGTCGGCAACTTCGATCCAAGCAAGGTACCAGCGGATCTTGATCTCGAGAATCCAGACATCAACAAAGCGAGTGAAATCATGGACTGGTATGTCACACCGAGTTGTGGACCTAGTTCAGTGCGTCTTGCTAACATGATACCTCCGTATTCAGGGACAGTAGGACGAACCCCAGCAAGAGACCAGGCGATCCACCGTATCTCAAATACGACGGAGGGTATGAGGCGAGTAACCTCCTGGGCGCGAAGGCAGCTGGAAGAAGCAACCACGGCGCCATCTTGGATGGACTGGCCGAGGTAGTTCAAGACTCCAGGAAGAAGGCCGGCGACGAGAAAGTCAAAGACCAGCTTGAGAACGTTCGAAAGTGTCTGAACAACGTCGTCCTTAATCGCATCAAAGACAACGCAGCGAACCTTGTCCGAGACTTTCAGATCGTGTAAGTAACCGCGATCGCCGACAATATTCGATATACCCGGCGTTATGACGAACAGCGCTAACGCGATACTCACCCTAGGGTGCTCGATAAATACAACAACGGCATCCAGGACGAAGCTAAGAAGCTCAAGTCGCCAGAGATGGATTACACAGACCCCGACTCCGGCGAGACCTATAAAGTCTGGGACAGCAACAAGATGGCCAACGATATCATCGACCATCCAGACCTCAAGGAGAGCAGGAAGAATGAGCTATTAGACAAAATCATCGAATATTCAACCGAGTACGAGACGAAGAAGAGCCTGTCCGAGAAGCCCAATTCAAGCGGCGCGACGCATTATCGTGATATCACGGCTGCGCAGGCGATTGCAAGTAGGCTCAAGGGTCCTCCGGATGCATGCTCTTGAGGTGGGAGATCGACGGAGTGAAGACTTAGGATGTGGGCCCATACTTTGGGGTTGAGAATGGGTTGTAGTTTTGTGTTTGTAGCCTAGGATATATGGCGTAGCGCATTAGAAGTTGAAGTGCCATGTCACTTTGTATGAAAACGGGCAGCCTGAGTGACCTCACCGCGGCCAGAATGTGAAGTTCGGGCCGAGGATAGAGCCATGAGGCCCTTCATCCTCCATTTTCCAAACCTCTAGAAGACATAATCCCACTCCGATTCGGCGACACTGAGGGTCGTACGGGCGTGCTGCAGAATACGCACATGCTGAGGAATTCCTTCTCCTTTTCGCCCCGGATCCAGCAGTGGCACGCGACACATCGTAATATGAAAATTTTCTTTTAGTTCTCGCGCGGACGATTGACCCTAGTATCTATGCACCCATTCCTGAAGGATTTCGGCCATGTATACTCTCCTAGTCTAGACACGATGCTAAGGGAATACCAAGCCGGCAAAACAGTCGATCTAGCCGGCCACGCGAGAGGCAAACCCCCCGAGCACCCAGATCTCTGGTACGCGGGGGCCGAAACCCCTGAATATATATTCGAATGCAGAAGGTAATCATGTCATAGGATTTAACGCAAGGCAACAACGAGAGGCCGGCACCTTAGCGAACTCCGGTCCAACACTCGGCTGTTTGAGCAGTCGACTAAATGGTCCACTCTGACCTACTAAGGGCTCGGGCCAATGGCACCTGTTGGCTTGTCAGCCTTCCTAGGTTGGTAAGTTGGGATTTCGTCGGGACCTGGGTACTGCGGAAAATTATTCGAGCAGAGGAACATGAAGCAAGAGGTGTCCTCGCTACACCCTTGTCAAATTTATATTGAATTATGTCTTTCACGGTGGAGTCGGCCGACTAACAGACCAAGGGTAAATACGAGAAGGCTGCGGTCGAGTCGAAATGCACGTGGTATCCAGCTGCCAGCTCATCTCATCACCTCGTGCGATATAAAACCCAGAAACAGGCTGCTCTACAAGCCTTCTATACGGTTTTCTAGTAACACAGGATAGGCGCGCCGGGAAGTTTCTCCTCTGCTTTCTTTATTCCGTTACCCAACCCTTATTAATACACATTTTCAAGATGCCGATACACGCTGGCTTGTTGCTCGCCGTAGCACTCTCGTGCTTCATCCCCGTTGATGCTATGCCGAAGCATCTCACAGGGAGGGATGCTTGGCCGAATCTTCCTTCTGATCCAAATGCGTCCCCTTACTGCACGTGGTGGATTGATTATCAAGGAGAAGGAACATGTCAGGATCTCCTCACGAATAATTTCGTTGAGCTTGCTGATTTCAGGCGCTGGGTAAGTCACTTCCGAGATAGTCTCACGGCGTTTGCTACGTTCAAATTATGTGTGTTTCCGCTTGAAGGCTGATACGGTGCCTAAATAGAATCCAACCATTGGACCCGATTGCTCTGGCCTAAAAGCCGGCAACTCGTACTGTGTTGAAGCGCTGCTCGAGCCCACAGGGGTAACATCGACTGCCACGCCCAAGACTTCATCCTCCTCCACATCCTACGCCTCATCCACTCCAACTCTGAAAGCTTCATCCGTATCCACCACCAAGTCCTCTACGTCAACAGCCAGGCCTTCGTCTACAATTCCGCCTACATCGAAGCCAACCTCATCTCCTATGCCCACACCCACGCCAAAATCGACAACTCCAAAGCCTCCCGTGCCATCCACAACTACCAAGCCCGGCAACGGAATCGAGACACCACTGCCAACCCAGCCGCAAATAGTAGACAATTGCGACAAATTTTACTTCGTCAACGAAGGCGATAGCTGCGCCGCCATCGCCACCAAATTCGGCATTACCCTGGAGAAGTTCTTGAAATGGAATCCCGCGGCTGGAAGCAACTGTGGAGGGTTGTGGAAAGACGCATACGCCTGCGTCTCCATCGTCGGGGAAGAAGGTAGCACTCCCACACCAACACCCACGAAGCCTGGAAATGGGATAAGTACCCCTCAGCCCACGCAGCCGAATATGGTTAGCAACTGCGACCAGTTCCACTTCGTAAAGACGGGCGTGGATAATTGCCAGAGCATTGCGACGCGGTACCGCATCACGCTCGATCAGTTCCTCGCTTGGAATCCGTCCGCTGGGAAGAACTGCGCTGGGCTCTGGGGCGACGCCTACGCTTGCGTTAGCACTACCGACCACACACCCAGCCCCACGAATCCTGGAAATGGCGTTACCACTCCGACTCCAATCCAGTAAGTTATAAACGTTCCACATCTTCTCCTAAGACGCTATGCTGACTCAAACACCACAGGCCTGGTATGGTGAATAACTGTAAGAAGTTTGACTTTGTGAAGACGGGCGAAGGGTGTGATGTGATTACGAAGAGGAACAGCATCACCTTGGCGAACTTTGTCAAGTGGAACCCAGGGGTTGGATCGGACTGCAAGAGCATGTGGGCTGAGAGCTATGTGTGCGTTGGTGCCTAGTTTAGAAGTAAACTCGATACTATTTATTTTTTTTCTGAGTTCCGTGCTGCTGTGTTTGCTTTAAGTGTACTTTTGTCTCACGGCAACTGCGGGGAAAAAGGATATCCTCACAGATAAGTAGACGAGTTCTGTTCTGGCGATGCATAAATCAAAGAGAATCTTGATACCCAGGGAATTCTTGAGCGATTCGATATGGTTGTCGAGTTTCCGAGCGTCAGGATACTGAGGTTCGAGCAAGTCGCCAGAATTAGAGGCTAGGCCAACTGCGCAGCTGCCACGGAAGAGCTCACAATGCGGCGCGCCGAGTGGACGCAAGAGTCGAGATTCTGGAACGCGGCAAGGGGGACTCGAGTCGGTAACGGTCCAGAGGAGTAGTGACAAGTGATAATAGGGGTCGGTGTTAGATAAGCCCGTGAGAGAAGCTCTGAGGCTTGCTTCGTGAGCCCATGACTGTCCTCGATAGTGATTTACTTAGGCTTTTATGTTCCAGGCAATGCTTCGCGTAGTGCAACATAGAATGCCGGAATAACAATGCAGTGGCTAAGTAAGCCAGAAAAGTGGATCTTGGAATCGGTTCTCGCCCAAGGTGAATCTCGCATCTTGAAGTCCACACGTGCAGCTCGAAGTCCTCAAATGGTCCAGCTTCTTTCATCTTGCTTGCTGATTACAGACTAAGGCAACGTGGTGGCGCAACTTGCCTTCACTTCCTCTCAGTCGCACGCGGACCAGATACTACGGCAACGCGGGCAGACAATTCATCCTCACTACACCTCCACGCCACTCCCCTCGCCCACAGAAGTATATAGGTCAAGTCCCTGTTCTTTCCTTACGCACTCTACGCACTCTACGCTCCCTCACCCTACCAGACGCCGATCCTCAAGCAACTCTCTACCGGTCAAAGGCTGCCCAAACCCCATCATCATGAAGATCGTCGCCTGCATAATCGCTGTCGTCAGCATCCTCTCTGTCGCTGTCGCAGCTCCGCATCCCATCGACAACAACGCGGTCGCTCCGACGGAGTCCGCTCCAGCTTCAGTAAGTGTTCATTCGCCAACTAGTCTCCGCATGTTCACATCCTCCAGGACCCCGCAGAAGGCGGAACCAACATCGCCTCCAACATCTGTACCTTCCCCTGCGGCCTGGACTGCCAATGCACGTTCCGCCCGCCCTTGGAGCAATGCACTACCATGGGATGCGAGATTCTCCCTCCGCCACCGATCGTTGTGACTTGAGACTTTAACTCATTGAATTGACCTGGCTCTAAGAGCTATGCAATTATTCCACAAATTCTTTCCTGCAGAGCAGATGAAGGAAAACCATGCGAAGTGATGAAAAACCTCGCTCTCCGATCGTTGTGAGCCGGCAATCCTGCGCCACTGCGGGTCCGAAGTATTGCTCGGGCACTCATGGGAAGTGCAAGGGCTGCGATATGTCCGAGCTGTGTAAGCGAAATGGTTTTACATATTGGTGCTAGAAACTAGGTGGTATGGTTCCGCTTGGTGAGTGAGCGATCGAGATAGTATTTTCAGGGCGCTCAAAGCGAATTGAGGATAGATTTCGGCATTTACGAGGAGCCTTCACTATGGCCTTGCGGCACCGGAGTCGGTTGGGAACATCAGCCTCGCTTTGCGCATGAGGTAAGGTGATACAATGGTCTAGCAGGAAGGGAACCCTGGATTTGGCCGGAATGCGACGGGGAACTTTACACTGGTTTAGTTTGAACCTCCGGGAGATGAGCAGCAACTCATCATCCCAGCAATGTCAAGTTCCAATATTTGATAGTCTCGTTATAGTGCTTCAATCCAGCGGTGAATGCGGAAGCGGGAGCGGACACTGCGTGCGTACTTGCGACGTCGCCTTTCCCCGGCGAGTTGGCCATGGCGTGACGCGTTTTTAGCCTCCGTGCCAGCCCTATCTTGGTCTACTTTCCCTCGGCCTTAAATTACTTCCGCGTCTCTCCTCACGTTATATCCTTAAGCAAATGTCCCTCCATTAACTGCGGCTGTTAGGTCGGCGACGTACTGAAGAAGAAAGTGGATGCTTTCTGAACGATTCTCATGCTCTTACACAAGCGCAGCAACGAGTTGCGGCATGCAAAGAAGAGGAGAAGCCCTTCCCGCATCCATGTCTGGCGCATACATTGCATTCACATCAGCACGGTCCAGGTACTCCTTAAGCATAGCAGCACCGTGTGCAGCCATCGGGTAACATAGTTGCACGTCTTTGGAGCCAGCTTCGGGTGAAGAATATGTTGCTTTGTTGGAATTTGCACCCGTTCTTAGAGAGACGAAGGCCCGCTACGGCTATTCGTTTCGCTACCGGTAGAGACGGTCGCCCGCGGATACGGTCGGACGCTTACACGCTCGACGGCACAAGGTCTAAGGGAGCAACCTAGGTATCCCAACGGCTCGCGAAACTTAGATATATAATCCTGTATATCTATTAGCCCCGGTTTTACATTAGTATGAAGTGCTAGATTTACCAGCAGACTCTTCAGCGTGATCTCTTTCGCCGTCCAGAGTTTATACGTTGCCCGATATGGTGGTATCCTCACCTGGCTTCATGGGGTCCTATATCCATTGATATAGCCTTTTTCTCCGCAGTTCCTACAGTCAACTCATGTCTCCATACTTGCCTATTCACTGATATATAGGTGGCATTAGTTAGACCATAAAGCTTTCCGCGATCCGCTTCGCTAGAATGTTAGGAATGTTGAAGTAGGAAATTGAGGAATACAGTATATTGGAGTGAGGTGTATTGTATTGAGTGTATATAGCTCCGAGAAATCGAAGAAATCTCTGTGGCGCTAGTGCCCGATTAAGAATAGCTAGGCGATTGAACTCCAACAAGGAAACTATCACAGCATCCTTAATGCACGTTTCGATATCCTCTTTGACGCATCGAAGCTCTTTCCTCGGCTCTTCCCTCAGCTCTTAGGCCTGCTGCTCCGTTCCTGTTCCCCCCTAACCCGGAAACGATTGATCTCCTCGCGAGCGGTCTCATGCTCTTGAAGCGCATCACTTGACGAGGCTTCAAAGGCCTCTATGACGTCCGTTCGGAGTACGACGACTGGTTCTTGCGTCATTAATTGCATACGGCGTTGCAGCTGCTGGCTGAACATATTCAGTCGCCCTGTAGTTCTTAACCGCCTGTACGGCTCAAATCGGCTTCAGTACTTGGTGGAAACTCTTTCATTTCCTGAACGGCCCCTTACCTCCAGCTTCCCTTATCCGGTCTCGCTTTCCTATGCGATTGCGATGCATTTCTCGAGGATGTAGTACAAGTCCGGCCAAATCCGACCTCGAGATGTCCAGATCGCTCCGTAACTTGTTGGAAAGCCGAGATATGTCCGCGGTGACAAGGCTGAGACAGTTGTGCGCAATTGTGAGACTTTGAAACGAGCTTGCCGGCGAGATTGGTGAATTGCCCCGCCTTTTAGACTCTCTAACTTAAGAAGGCTGTTAGTGGAGAGGAAGGTATTTGCTCATCAATTTTGCCTCCAGATGCGCCGCGGCTAAGTCTTTCAGCCTTGTGTGAATGTGTGATGAGGTTTTCAGCCTGCAGACGCCATCGACGCGTGTGATCCTCGGCCTTCCAATAAGCCTCTCAGCATCTTCGCATACGAATAAAGGACGACAAGCGGAGTCCTTGGGATAAAAGAGCGCATGCGCCCAGAGCCGTGATGTTGGGTGCCCACGCAAGCGCGAGCGGTCAGACGGCATCTCCTTCCCTCGCGCCTCGTCGCTTCATCTTCATCCACATTCGACCACTAGTCCTGCGAGCCGCAGCTTCTATGGTTTCATGAAGCAGAATCCCCTTCTTAGCGTCGTGATCACATCCAAGGGGATTCCCCGTGTCGTAGAAACATCGCCTGCGTGATTGGTCAGCCTGCCCTACCCTCGACACAGCCACGCTAACCGGCGTGCATGCATGGCTAAGCACTTCTCATCCTTCCGGGGAAATAAATTCCAGATACAGCCTTTCTAAAGCCGGCCCTCCTTCTCATATCAACGCCAGCCTCGCTTCTCCGTTATTCTCGCATCCCACGTCGAGATTTTTCGAGCCCAGCAGCGCTTCAAGCCCCATAATCCCCGCCATGACGGGAAAGCGCAAGTCTAGCGCCAACGCTAATGTTGACACCTCCATCGCGAAGCGCCTAAAACTTCGGAAGCGCGCAGTAGCCCCTCACCTATCGGGCCCAGAGACTCCTAGAAGAAGCACAGCTCCAAGTGCAACGAACGACAGTGGTAAATCGGCCTTCATCCCTTTCCGGGCTACCGAGAACGACACTCAGAACTACCACGCCTTGAGTCCTAGTTCTAGAGAGATCCGCTACATTTCACTTGAGCCGAGCGACGACAATGCCGAGGACTCCAAGATAGTATGCTTTCTGGGCTACATATCCCTGGACAACAAGAAAAGAATACCATACGAAGCACTGTCATACTGCTGGGGCGACGTGTCCGATACTGTCCCAATAACGCTTCTACACCCGGTTGTAAAGCCTCCAGTTCACTCCAATGGCCCCTAGGATACTGCAATCGCCTGTAAACACGTCTCTCAGCGGTACGAAGTGACCAAAAATCTCGCCGCTGCGTTACGGAACCTTCGATACAAGGACAAACATCGCGTGCTCTGGGTTGACGCCATTTGTATCAATCAAGAGGACCCTATCGAGAGAAGCGAGCAAGTTAGAGATATGAGTCAGGTCTATTCACAAGCCGAGCGAGTATTGATCTGGCTCGGTGAAGAGAATCTGTCCTGCCAACTTGCTGTGAAGTACATGGACTTATTGGCAGTCGCTCATGGTAATGATGGTGATGAGGAGGAGGAGGAGGAGGAGGAGGAGGAGGAAGATGCTATAGGAGACGTTCAAGGCGACATTGGAGAAGATAGTGGAGACGGCAGCAAATTCCACATTGCCTTGAAGGGACTATATCGGCTCGAAAAGGAACACGAGCGCATTTCTATCAAGTCCCTGACGGAAGACTTGTCTGACGAATTCTTTGAAGTCATTGTGCATACGCTAGGTGATCTCCTGTCGAGGCCATGGTTCAGACGTGTTTGGGTTGTTCGAGAAGTCCTCTGCACCCGCACCGATCTCGAAGATGCGTATCAAAATGGTAGAATCATCGTCAACATTGGGAGAATGCGCATCCCCTGGGGCATGTTCTTCATGTCCATTGATCGTATAGTACACTATCAATGGGACCGACTCTGGCACTTCCTGCATACGCCGGTCAGGAGGCAGGCATACCATTGCCTAATGTTCTATGAAAGTTGGTTAGAACTATGGAGATCCGTCGAACCAGAAATAGTAGACCTCTTGGTTGTCACGCACGGTTTCCAGGCAAGTGACCCGCGGGACAGATTGTTCGCACTTCTAGGTCTCGCAATCGATTCCAAAGATTCGGACAGTCACTTAATCCGCCCCGATTACACCAAATCTCTTGTTCAGGTATTAACAGACTTCGCTCGATGGCATATCGAAACCACGCGTTCATTATACATTCTCGCTTCTTGTGGTGAAAGCTGGGGAGTCAGTGTACCAAGCTGGGTTCCTCGTTCCTTTTCCGACATCGAACGCAATGCTCTCCGTAGACTATCTAAATTCATCTCGCACGGATATCTACAAGGCCTTCACGTCGAAAGTGAGACAATGGAAGGACACGATACCGACAACGGCCTGAACCTTCTATTTGAATTCTAAGGCTCATCACTTCGAGTCCATGGAGTGAAGCTTGCGCGCATTCAAATCGTGATGGAGCAATCCGTGGCATACGGTTTTCCCCAAGATCGATATTCCGTACGCCCAGTGTCTCAGCATCAAGAAGAAGAAGAAGAGCTTTTCTCATGGCTACTACAGAGCTGTTGGGATCCGCTCAAGGAGCCTAGCGATGCACGCTTCTTGAATAATTGCTTGCGGATGTTCGGCATGGGCGAAGGCAATGATAGCCCGGATGTCTGGTCGAAGGGATTCATGTCATATCTGGAATACTATGGAACATCGACGCAAATACGCGACACTGGGTTTTTCTCAGACTGTGGACCAGAGAGCATCCGGTACGTGGAAGAAAGAAGGCTTTTTTTCTGTAGCCCTGAAAATTAGAGTGTCATGCCGCTTCTTCAACACAAAATCAGGAGAGCTTGGGTATGGGGACCTGGTAGAGGAGGGAGATGTTGTGGTCGCGCTTCAAACGGCGAAATTTCCCTCCGTGATTCGGCCCTGTCAAGAACCCGAATTGGAAGGGAAGTTTCGTTTCGTCGTGCCCTGCTTGTTCTACGGCCAACAGCCCATGAACCACGAGATGTATTTACCCACGGCGGAGAGGCCTCTGGAAGTTTTTGAGTTGGTTTAGAGAAAACCAGATGTTCTTCGATTGGTCCTGTGGACTGCAAAGTTCAGGCGTTGTTTCTGCAGATTCGGCACGCAGGAATGAGGAGACTTAGCTCCGTATCATTGCGTGAAAATTTATTAACGTACTACTTCAGGGGTGTACCAAGAAGCCAGCAACCAAACATATACTTCTAACTCCTGCAGGTGGATAGATCTTAACACAGACTTCGACATTCATTCCTACCAAGCGACGGATTTACCCAGAGGCAGGGGCATATTGAGCCTGGAAACCACCAGGGAGCGCATCAAGCCCTAAAAGCATTAGCAAGTGCTAATAGAAACACGCAAGAAAACGTTCCCGACTTACATCCATCAATATCCTCATCCACCACCACCTTCTGCGTGCACTTATTCATATCCGCAACCGACTGAAACTTCGCCCCCGACTCCGAGCAATTCGTCGTAAAATGGCACGGGTAATCCAATATCTCTTGCAGCGCATTCCCCTTCCAGCCAAACACATAATCCGCATGGTTCGCATAGCCCGTTGCATCACCGAACGACCACACGAAAGGCTGGCTTCCATCCTCAGGCCATTCCAGGTCATTGAACGGCTTCGTGTCCCAGACGACTTCGAACATGACTTGCGCGGTGCGCACGGGGTGCGTTGACGGGCAGGGTCCGGCGCTCTCGAAGGTGCCTGTCTCGGGATAGCTCATGTGAGACATGTGATCGGGGCTGTCGAGGTTCTTGCCGTCCCAGCAGGTGGGGAAGCGGAGAGAGGTCATGATTCCTTCTTTGCATTTGCGGTTGGGGAGGGCGATGAGCTCGGGGGAGCGCGTGACGAAGGTGTCTAAGCAGGTGTAGGTCAGTTGGCGGAAGCGGGCGGCTTCCGCTAAGGTTCGGGCCTGGACATCGCCAATGAACATTCGGAAACCCTGTCTCTCGTCAATATCCGGTATTGGAAGTGTCTCGGGCGAGCTTCTGGTCGAGCAACTTACCGGCTGGAAAGCTGTCACCTTTGACTTCTGTTGTTGGTCGTAGATGGCGTCCTGCATGTAGTAGACGGTGAGGCCACCGTTGGCGTTTCTGAATTGGTTGTTTCCGAGTTGGGGAACGCGCTTGTAGGTACCGTTCCGCGCGCGGAAATAGAGGACTGCAGTCCAGTAGTTGGAGAAGTCATCACTGAACTGGCAGGTTGTGCACGTCGATTCGCCTGGCATATCTTTTTCGGGCTCCATGGTAGCGTTGAAGGAGTTCTGTTAATAGCCATTAGGAATCGATATAACATGAAGGCTGTTTACGTACTCCGCCGACTATCTGGTGGACATGAACGGACGGAACCATGCCAGGGTTCACCAAAGGGTCTAGTCTTTGGGTGACCAGCTGCGAGCAGTGGAATCGAACCAACGCACTGCCAGGTGCAGCGAGTGCCAGAAGGAGTACAGGCCACTGCATTTTGTCGTACTAACTCGCGCTTTGTGAACAGCAAAAAAGCAGGAATCAATATGACAAAACGACGGCGAGTGTACAGAACCCTGCGAAGGAACGAAGACTGTGTTGTTCTTTTCAATAAGTCTCGCCTGGCGCCCGAGTACTGGGATAATCGATATGAAAGCCCCTAGATTAACCGCCCGAAAGTCGAAAACCGGAGTGCCTGGGATGGTTAGAGCGTGGTAGGTCATCCTGTGACTCCCCTGACGTTTTAACGGGTACTGCAGATATTGGAAGCACCCAGCGCAGATCGAGTGCCTTAGCGACCGTACCAGCGACTCTATTGCTGACCGTGAGACAGAATTGGGCGTTCAGCAATCTCAAGCATCCACTGCCGATGTAGCTACAAACAATGGGTAAGCAAGCTTGGAGAAATGAGGTCGCTCCGTTCTGGGAGTGTTAAGCGAGAAAAGGGCCGGCTATTAGTCTAACTTCAATCTACACCATATAGTACCCAGCCAGTCGCAGATATCTCAGCCTGACGTATATTGACTCAACACCCACACGGTGTGGGGTGCGAGTGGAGTGTTAAGTGCCGAGGTGGGGCGGACGGGTGGACGAACGGACAGTTCAATACCACTAATTTACCAACAAAGAAATGGACAAGGTACAGATCTCCGGAATGGATTAAACTGGGTGGAGATATATACAAACTTACGGAAGGTAGACAACCTCGTGAGTCGTTAGCCTCGACTTTCAGACACCATCCCCAAAGACGAAAACAAAAACTTGCCGACGATGCGCTTCGCGATCAACCTGATAGCTCTATGTTTCGCGCTCGTGGGCGTGAACACCGAAGCAGTGCAAGACGGATGTCCCAAGGAGGACTACGCATGTCTGGATGTAATCAACTCCAGCCAGTGCATCGAGCAACTCGTCATCGAACACCAGGCGCCCGTCACTAAGGAGGCGATGGTGAAATGTGTGGAGTATGAAGGCACTGCGACCAACATGCCAGGAGCATCGAAGGTAAGCTGAAGGACTTTGAGAAAAGCCGATAATATCCGGAAAGTCAAGACCAACGGGCTAACGAAAGTCCAAAAATAGTTATGTCGATGTCCGGGCTGCCATTCTGCGCCTATAAACGCTGCTATTGCGGAACTGTTCCCACCACCGTGTGCGTGAAGATGGACCGGCGAACTCGAGGCATTTCCATCGGCGAAGGACCGAAGTTGGGGCTATATGATAGGGCGTATTATAAGCCTTTGGAATGAGGAGAATATGTCATGGTTTATCATGGTCGAAGTTGTCGTGCTTGATACAATTACGTTCGTCCAGGAGGGTCCGGTTCCAACTGTGTGGGTTGGAAGAAGGGGATGGAATGGAACTAGCCCCCACGCAACGTTCGAAAGAGGGACATACAAGGTGAACAATCTGAAATGGAGTTTTCGATTTTTCGATTCCCGGGACACATCCCCATGTGTATATTTGCACCTTGCCCGCCAAACCTAGTTCTCCCCATAGCAGGCCTTCTTTACGCGAGGGGGAAGAAAGCAGCCGAATGCAAATGCTGCACGTCCCGCGCCATGTAACTCTTATACGGCATCGCTGTCGCCAGAACCAGTACAGTTCCGTGAACCGCCCGCGAAAGCTCCGGTCGGCCTGGTACAGTCTTTGGTATACCGTAACTTTCCACCTATGTCAAGACCGTAACGATCATGGATCAGGTAAGAAACCCAGAGTGTCGGATCGTCCACGAAACCGTGGATGCTTTGCATAGGTGCCGTTGCAGCCATGTCAGTCTCCTTGGCTTCCAATGCTCGTATTGGATGGATCCGCTGCGGACGGCGTCGACGTGGTGGACAAAGAGAGGTCTTGGATATGATCGGGCTGTGGCGAGAGCCGCTCTCAAATACTCCGGAGAGGGCTGGTGTCATTACCTGGTGAAGAACCGCGGGCGTAGCTTTCCGCAACAAGGACAAGACCGGGTAGTATGCGTTCGGGCGATGTACGATGCTAACTACTGGCGACGGCGAAATAGACCTGCGTTGTTTGACTAGTATCTTCATTGGGGATCATTAATAGCAATAGCTGGGTATACTCAATGCAAAAGGCTCCCCAGCGCCTGACATGTCAAGCATCCTTTTTGCACTCCAGTCATCTTATCATTAGCACCTTTCCTCTTCTCCATCTTCCCTATGTATTCCCCCCTCGCTGTGCAACCCCCTGATGCTCCTTCCTCAGCACCTCAGCATCCATATTCTCGAAGTTGAAACTCCATATCTTCTCCGCGACACTCATCCCATGCTTACTCGCCGGCCCGAAATCATCCACCTTACTGCTCTTCCTCCCCACATGCTGAACAACGCTGGGTGTCATCGCCCACCTGAGCTCCCCTCTTTCGTTCGCATAGTCTTCGATTAGGACATCGGGGAAACCGAGACGACGGTCTCGGAAGTAGGTGGCGAGTTCGAGGGCCTTTGAGCGCGGGAAGACGAAGGCTTGGCTGCAGCAGCCGTATTGCGGCATTAGGGAGATGCCAGGGGAGAGGGGAAGGACGGTTACGCGGCCGAGGGCGAAGAAGAGGGCGATGAGGATTGTTATTAGGAGGCCGACGGAGGCCAGGATGCGGTTGGTGACGAACCGGTTTACGGTGGGGTTGCGCTCGCGGAAATAGTATAGAAGGCCCATGGGGAGGGAGAAGAAGAAGAGACTACACATGAGATATGTTTGCCAGTCTTCGGAGTTCCAGCCCAGGAATTCCTCAGTGTAGAAAAGTCGCAGGTAGAGGAACTCGGTCGATGCGTGTCGGATCGCAGACAGTTTCTCAGCCTCCTCGATCGCAGCAAGTGTGCGGTGGTACCATCCATCCATGGCCACAATATCGTCTTCAAATATTGCAATGTACGGCGTCTGCTGCGTGGTGCAATACTTCAGCAAGTACCGATAATCGTACAATCCCTTCTCGCGGAACAATCCACCTTCTTCCTCCATCGCCTTAATATGCCCCATCTCCTCCGCCGGCACATCGTACGTAAGCACGCTATCCGTCAGCACAGGCAGCCAAGCCTCACCATACGCCGGATGCACCGTCGGATCGCTATGCGGGATAAACACGGTGAAAAAGATGTCTGCCCGTTCCTGCTCCGTCAATCCGTCCAGCAACGAGCCCACCGAATCGCGCAAATACCTAGCCCCCTTGCGCGCTATCGATGGTATGCCGACGCAGAGCTTCCTTGTCCCGGAGTGCGCTTTCGGCGCGCTGTATTCCGACGCGTTGGCCGATGCGATCAAGTCCTCGGCTTGGTGTGTGCGGATCGTGGAGTAGGCAGGCGCGTAGGCGGTGCGCGGGTTGAAGAAGACAGACGTCGGGTCGCGCGAGGCGGCGGCGTGGATGCGGTAAATTATCCAGAAGGACGTGAGGGCGAATACGATCGTGAAAAGCCGTGTCGAGAAGGGCATGGTGACCGTTGAGCGAGTGACGCGCGCATTAGACTGCTCCGAGGACGAAATGACGCCAATTAGGAAAAGGTATGTCCGAGGAGTTGATCTATATCATGGTAAAGATGGGGGTTTGGGTGATGGATGGAAAAGAAAAGGGATGGGGGAGGAAATGCCGGTGTTGGTCGACAAGATGCGCAGGTACGGGATGATTGGTCGGGGCTTGGCATGGGTACATGGGCACGTGATCGGTGCTTTTCAGGTCCATGGGTCTAGATGCCCTTTGCATGTGGTCCCCAGTAGATAGATCTCCAGGACGTCAAGGAGAGGAAATGGCAGTGTTTCGACATCCAGCACAGCGGCGCAGCATATTAGACATTGCAAAAAATAATGTGCCACTGGGTATATCCTAAACATCGCGAAATGAGGAGCAAAGATAGTGCTTGCCGCCTACTAACGGCTCAGCCCTCAGCTGGAGCAGTGATGATGGAATACTGTCCTCCGGCACCGGCCCAGTTGGCTTTCGCGTTTCGCAATGCGGTGTTATCGATCAGCGTCGCAATCTCAATATCGTCATCCACGCCCTGCCCAAGTTGGAACGTGGCATTGAAGCCCCATGAGTACGCCTTGCCATCGGTAGTGATGGCAATGGTGTGGTCGCTGCCAGCTGCGGCCATAGTAGCCTTGATTCCTAGAAATTGTCAGCTCATGCCCATGGTGGGAGTGCGTAAGGGTGTCTCTTACCAGGTACAGCCGTGGGTATAGAGAGGATGCGAATATTCCCTCGGCTGTCCTTAACCACATTCTCATCTGCAAGACTGCGTACGTCAATGCCGCACTGTCCACCATCTGTACGTCCCCAGACTAAGCAATCGCCATCAGTGGTTACGGCCACTGAGTGATGGGCTCCGCCTTGAACGCTTTTCACTTTCTTCCCTGTAATACTCTCAACCCTCTGCGGTGGATGGACGATCTGCCTAGGCTCCTCATCCTGGCTAATGGGGATGCCTGCCTCACCGTAGCTGTTCAGACCCCAGGCCCACAGGCTGCCATCACTATCGATAGCGAAAGAGTGATACGAGCCGCAGCCGACCGCAATGGCCCTTTTGGGAATTGAAACGCCACTAGGAACAACGGTTGCAGTCTTAGTCCGCTCAAAGACACGACGACCAAGCTGACTTTGCTGGCCATTGCCCCAGGAATGAATGCGGCCCGACTTGTCTAGGGCGAGGGCGTGATCAGCGCCGCAAGCTATCTGAGTAATGTTTTTAAGATTCGGGAGTAGAACCGGTGTTCGTTGTTCCTCGACCAGCTCGCCACGCTTATCGAACATGAAGGCCGATTTTCCTTCGTTGTTCTGGGCCTTGTTAGCTGGAAACCGGGCATTGATTAACTGACTTACTCTAAAGGTGCCCCATCCATAAACACGGCCACCATCCGTAACCGCAAAGCTTGCGCTGCCGCCAGCTGCGACTTGTGTAAAGATAGTATTTTGGGGGAAACTATCCTCTGGGATTGCGGTTGGCGTTGACTCTAATGGGTTCATCCCACCGTCACTGTCATCAGACTTGGCATCCGCATCGGCATCAGCAATATCCACCAGCCTTCCTTCCCAGTCAGTATTGCGTCCAAGGGCGCCCAGATCATTCACACCCCAGGACAGGATCTTGTTATCGTGCGTAAGAGCAAGAGCATGCATACCACCAGTAGCAACCTGGACCACACCGATGGAATCGGGCAGTAAATTCGGGTTGAGGCGCGGTCGCTTCACCTTTTTCACGTCCGGACCGAGACCAATCTCGCCGGCGCTAACGTCTCCGCAAACATAGACGTTGAGCTTCTGGTTCGGGGCTCGATTGATGATGCCTCTCTTCTCGAGCTTTGGTCGCTTTCGCAATCCAGCGGCCTTGGGCTGTTTAGGCGCGTCGTCCGTGACAGCTTCTTGCTTGCGCTTGGGAGGACGTCCGACGGCTTCCGTAGGAGCACCGACTGGAACACGAATAGTCAGCAGCAGACAAAACACGCTAAAGGTATCGTACCATCCGCAGCCTTTTCCTTCGTTGCTTTTTGCTTTGTTGGCGTTTTCTTTACAGCCGCTGCTAGCCCTTTGGCCTCAGAGTTTGCCGCCTGGTCTTGCGGCATCCTTTGTTTGAATGCCTTCTTCCCCATCGTCGGCGACCTTATCGCTATCGCTCCTGCTATCGCCGCTAAAGTGGTCGCACCTCTCCCCGGTGTTATTGAAAAATGCAATGTTTGGCTTCCAAAGTTTGTTGTCTCCGTGGCGCGTTTTAGGAACGCGTTTTTTTCGTTGCCGGGCGACGCAATCGTGTCACGTGCGAGCAAGACTTACTAATCAACTACTACATATAAGGTGCTGGGCTTATAGCTATGTAATTTGATAGCCTTTTACGGACGAGGGAAATGTGTGTAACATGCGACAGCGATAGTAACAGCAGCGCCGTTAGGGAGAGCAACGGTAAGAAAAGCAGCATAAATGCAGGGAGAATTAGAGAAGCGTCTACCCGGGGACGGATCGAGGCGCGGTTAAGTGGAGCTGAAAACTAGTTAATCGTGTCCAGGTGAAGAGACAGAATCGGAAACAAACAGAAGAACGATATCATACATACGCAGAACGGAGGAACCGCGAAGCCGACGTCGGGGCAGTCCGCTTTGTGAAAATCCCTTTATGTGTTAGATTATCCTAAGAGCACCTCGAGGAGAATGCACAGCGAGACAAAGTGATGGTATGTTCCATGGCTGTAGTTTGGCTGCAGCTCTTTGTTCCTTGTGGCTCATATGCGCTTCACGAGAGCATCATGCGTGCGGAAAGATCAAACCCAAGCCTCACAAGGCAATTGCCTCAGCGCACTTTCTTTGTTATTGCGACTGGTGGCGTCGGGTACCTTACTGGCTTGTCTTTATTGATTGTCTTACGTCTCCTGTTTCTTTGTCTGTCTTCGTGCATATAATTGCCTTTCAAGTCGTCTTCAATATCCACAACAGATTCTCGCATATCCTAACCTAAACATCCCGATTCTTCATTGCACAGCAAATCAGTCTGAAATGACCACCACTATGAGCTCTACGTCCACTGCGAGCGATCCTACCACAGGCACTCTCGCAAAACAACTCAACAAATCTCTCCAGCTGCAATCGCCTTCTTCAGCGGACGACAAAGGGCCATCAGAAGACATGTCCTGTGAAGTCTTCACCGGCGTATTCGAAGAGGGTCCCGCCTCTACCCCAGCCCTTTTCGTCGACCTAAAGGGAAGGGCACCGCCAGGCTCCGCTGATTACTGGCGATTTCATCTTGTACAAACAAGTCTTTACGCGCGGCTACAGGGTGCGGCTTCCGGCCCCCATTCCCAGTCCCCTAGAGGATATGTCCCTCATTCTCAGCTGCACGCCTTCACGCATATCGCCCGCACAACCCACCCAGAACCAGAGGATGATACGTTCGCAAAATTTCGACAATGGGTTGATAGTCTCCTCCGTAAGGCCGCCAATACCAACCCACCGGCGTTCGTGCCGTACAACCAGTGAATGGATGGCACATAGGAGGTAGCTAAGCATGGGAGGTGGCGGGATTGGATGGTGGTGATGAGAGGATTCTTTGCGGCTTGTCTTGCGTGCTAATTGACTTGGGATTCATGCAATAGAAGGTTAATACTCTAGAGAGCTAGTTATCCCAGAACATCGTCCAGCAAGTTCATAATTTACTATTGAAGACTCCATTGCACAATAAACGAGAAACAAATCGGACACAAGTTTAGCATGGCAACGCGCGAGGTCGAACAAAGTGCATAAAGATTAGAGTACTCATGGGGTGTTGAAGGACTTCCACGTAAGGCTAACGCCGGAAATGACATCCCAAACAAGAGAATGAAGTCCCACTCGCGCTTTAAACAATAATATCTTTTGGCCAGATGGATCCTACAGTAGATTACACAAAGTGCATTGTAGAAGAGATTCGTAAAGCAAAGGATTCCCCACTGCCAGTACAATGAACCACGTATCAAAGAAGGAGAACGCACATAGCAGAGTACCACTTGGCCTCTCGAGCATAAATACTGCCCATCCGTCCCCTAGAAACATGCTTGATATATAAACCTAACCGATACAAATCACGCTGCACTTCGGACTCCTTATTACTATCATCTTACCTTAACACAATGGAATTATCCATGTCAGATCTTCGAATGAAATACTATGGCACAGCAGACTGGTCAGAGATGTCCGACATCATGAGCAAACGACAGAAAGAGGAATGGAACAACAATGCAGCAGATCCTGCAAAGAACATTGCAAAGAATTGGGTTAAGACAGAGTTCCCATATTATGTTCCTGAAAACGAACTTCCTTGTCCGCTGCCTACCGTGGCCGAAATCGAGGCGGCAGGAGATACCGGTAATCTGTACCGCGGCGGAATCAATTCAGTATATAGGGTCTGTGACGTGTACGCCGTAAAGTTCTCTTACGATCCTATTATCTTTCAGGTAACGTTGTGGCCTATTAATTTATAAAACTAAGATCAATGCTAACAAAATCCAGGAAGCCGAAAATCTTCTATTCCTAGCAGAGAACACCCAAATCAGACTCCCCAAAGTCTACGCCGTCTTTGACCATCAAGGCGGAGATCCAAGAGGGCTAATCCGTGATCCTAAGCAACGGTCTTTCACTGACCGTTCTTCTTTGCCCCGCTACTACTATCTTGTTATGGAGTATATTCCTGGAAGAATTTGCAGTCGCGAGTTCTATCGCAGTCTCTCAAAGCAGGCCCAAGAGAATATAATTCGAAATATTGCGGGGCAAATGCGCCTTCTCCGCGATGTGCCAACACCATCACCAGAATATTATGGACGAATATACCACCAAGGCTGGCATCCAAATATGCTCCAGCTACAATATGCTGGTCCACGGGGCTGTCTAAGGGGCCCATACGACTCCCACGAGGACTTTATCAACGCGGTATATAAGACGCAGGAGTACACCAACTTAATGCAATACTGCGACGACTTCGACTCACTAGCGAAACTGTACTTCCAATCCTTTCCACAAATCATGTCACGCGCTGTTGGGAGAAAGCCTGTTCTTAATCACCTCGATTTTAAGATGGACCAAGTAATGATCTTGGAGAACGAGGACAAAGATAATCCCGATGTTGTCATTCTAGACTGGTCATATATGGGATGGGTGCCAGCGTACATGGATACCGCACTCTCACTCCACACCGGCTATAACGAGTACTACGGTCACATTTATAACTGGGAAATGGGTAAGGACGTAGAGCCGGCACATCTTGATACTGCCCTCTACTTCCAAAAGTTTCTTCAAGTTTGATATGGAGAAAAAAAGGTGATCGCACATTCTGTATGACGAGGTCTACCGAAATCTGAAGGCGTGCAAAGCAACGGGCGAGGGTTGGGCTTTTTGGACTTGCTAATATGTAATCTACTAAACTACACTGCGAACGGGTCGAACAGTGAGACTGAAATAAAGCTATTTTGAGTATAGCATAAATGTGACAACTATATATGGTTCATGTGAAGTAAGCATATGGCGAGCTATGGGTCAGTCTCGCCGTGGATGCCACCCGAGATCTGATATTAGGCGAAGACCGTGCTCGGAATCTATTGGCGTCTACTACACTACCCCCGGTATATGCTCGACACAAGCATTGTATAATACAGTCTGTTAGATTTCACGGATTGGGCACGGAAGTACTGCGAAGCCGACGTCGGCTTGGCGGTCAGTCGTAGAACAGCGGTGGACGGTTTGCTCGTTCTCAACTACAATGTGCTCTGAAGGCCTTCTGGAAGATCGTATCCCCGAGTTGGTCTCTTCAGTGCACGAGTACACCTTCAAACCGTAGCGCGCTCCTCCTCCCACGGAAGCACTGATTTCATAACCCCATTCTCGTCAAACTCATCCCCGGGATCAATCATATAATCCATGCCTCCGCGGTACAAAATCCCACCTACAGACCACCATACGCGATCAGTCCTAAGACGCAACTCAACCCATACATCCTTCGTCTTGGCCTCCTCCTCACACTCCCAGTGCCTCAATTTCTCCTTCCCCTCTTCATCCACCAGCCCGTCAGGCCCTTTGACCACAGGCTCGCCAATATGCCCGAGCAACAACTCGAGATCGTCGTTTGTAGCCTCAAATGTGGAATACCGCGCAATCGCTTCATCAAGCTTCGTCGGATCACGCCGCCATTCGACGCGGACCTTTGCTTCATCAATCGGGCTGACCAGATCATCGACAGCGAAGAGTATCGTATCATCCTCCTTCGTCCGCTCATCAATGACGCCGAAAACCTCACAGGCAATGTAATCAGTGCCAGGCGCGCTACCTTGCCCCATCTTACCCTCTCCGAAATTCTCCTTGACGAATCTGCCAAGGTCCTCGACTGTAGCGCCAATGAAGTCACTCTTGAAGTCGGCATCTACGAGAGTCGCAGGCCGTGGGAAGGAGGTCTGGGAGCGGGCATGGATAAGCGCCCAGCGGTTGTCCCAGGGGCCTTCTTCCTGTTCGGATTTAGGGTGTTTTTCTCGCTCCTGTATTGATTTGACGAGGACGTCGTTGATTTTCTGGATGGCGGAGTCAGATATTGCGGCGATCCTATTAGTGAGGTTCGGAATTACTTCGACAGGCACGTCTGAGGTTACGAAAAGTGGGTACCATTGTGCTATGGTGGGCGCAGCCATTGTGCTTGTCAAGTTGCAGGGTAGTAAGAAAGAACGGTTTGAGGTAAGTCAAGGAGATAGCAGTGAAGGGTAGTGGATAGAGACCAGTGTGACTATAGGCCGCATCACAATACGGGATTGCATTAAAGAGACCCAGTTTGGGACTGCAATCCTATAAAATCGCCGGAGTGAGAAAGGTCTAGGTACCGGAAAGTTCTGAGGATGCGAGAGCGCCACACACGCGCGGAGAAGGTGGCGCCTCGCCGAATAATGACGATTGCCGCAGTCGCTCTCCGTCTTCAACCAAAGTCTCTACTCACGCCTTCCTTAATTGTGCTGCTATACTTTTGATTCCCAGAGTCACCGATCTCATATCCGTGTCCGAACCAACGTTCCGTTGCCTCGCTTCCGCTACCTAAGCATTGACTCATCCTGATCGCACTTACACCTTGCTTAACTCCGCAGCACCCTCTACTTCACACCAGGAGGACCCCAACGTCTTCCTGATACCTCCCGCCTCCGCCTCTTGGGGGCCGCTCTTCCTTCCTTAATACGCAGACTATGCCGAAGAAGCACCAGCCCTCCTACGCATCGATAAAACCCACCGCCGCCCCCCAACCCCCGCGATCCTCCTCATCAACGATCCCCACGCCTCCCACCCCACAAACCGTAAACGAGCGCATCCAGCAGCTGCGCCGCGAGCAAGCACCCCGCGCGACACCAGGCCGCAGGGATGAAGTCACAGAGGTAGTAACCCAGCGCACCGTGCCGCCAGAGCTGCGGCGCATTCTGCACATGGCGGAGGTTGACGTGCCGAAACCAAAGCCAGGCACACAACGGACGACGCCGAGAACACTGCTACGGCCGGGCGGGCAGCGACCGCCACCGGGCCCCGCCGCGCCGACCAGCTGGCTGCAGTCCAGCAGACATGCGCCGGCGCATGTGCGGAATCTGAAGAGGAAGTATGGCAGGGAGGGACCCAGCAGGTTCTGTAAGCTGGCGCGGGTGCACGATGCGGAGTACAAGGTATGTGATGATATGCATCTGCTGGCTCTTTCATGAATGGCTTGTTATGTTAAAGACGGAACGAAGGCTCAGACATCTCACTCTCGCAGCGTCTCCCGTCGAATCGCAGTCTAGCGCATCAGTGTCTGCGCACGCTCGCTGTGCACTGGGAAGAACTGGCCGAGTACGAACAGCATTACCTGCCGACGCTACCTATACCGCTCAAGGAAGCTCTTTTGAGCTATCTCTCGCTCTACGGGAATAAGGGGTGCATGGACTTGAAGGCTTTCAAGATACTGTTCCAGAACGAGAAGGAGGCAGAAGACGCTACGGGGTCGGAGGACGTCCTCTTCCTGGATTTGACCGGTCTATTGGACAAAGAGTATACATTGAAGGACTTGGGAAAGAGTCTTCAGTACTCATTCCCCAATGCCGCAGTGACAGTAACAAGCGGCATGGCCGACCTCTCGCTAACATCACCGAAACGGAAACACAAAGCGCCTGTCGAAGTCGCCGAATCCTGGGAAGAGGAGGCAGAAGAGGTCAATGCAGACGCTCTGCCCGCGACACTCAGCATCCCCATCTTCCCCAACCTCACGCGCCTGTCGCTCGCACACCCGGGCGCCTCCGCCTCGTGGGCCGATCTGCTGGCGATATCTCCGAATCTGAAGACCCTCACCCACCTTTCACTAGCGTACTGGCCGCGCCCGTCGACAACGCCCAATGCGGCAACCGCATCAATGGTCTCGCGGCACGCGACAGTCAACCTCGGCGGCTCGCACTTCTACTCAGACCTCGACGACGACTGGCACGAAGCCGCGAACATCTTGCGCCGCCTCTCGCTCAACACATACTGTCTGAAGTGGCTCGACCTCGAAGGCTGCACCTGGCTCAAAGCACTAACCTGGGACCTTCCCTCCAACCCCTCCCCGACCTCCAACCTCATCCAGTCCGGCGCCGACGAATGGGTGCGCCCATCTTCCTCTCCCGGCCCCGACTGGAACGCCGCATGGCGCCAAATCGAGTACATCAACCTCTTCCAGGGCTGGATTCCCAAGGATCGCCAGAGCCTGCAGAATATGCCGGCCGGCGTGGTGCCCGTGCAGCTGATGCGCTGGCTGAGGGAGAACGCGAAGAGAGAGGATGTCAAAGACGTGCTGGGGACGGAGACGGGGTGGGCGGTTGCCGAGTGGGTGGAGAAGGAGATGGTGGCGCGGAGCGTGGGGTTTGAGATTCTGAGCTTCAGGAGGGCGGGCGAGGGGAAGTGGTGCAAGGTTGATTTTGGCTGGGGGCCCCCCGAGAAATGGTGCGTCGTTGGGGGTTAGTCTTCCATGTCATGTGTAGCCCCCCGATTTGATATCGTGATTGAGCACGTCAAGCTTATTTACGAACTTTGGGGAAGCTGGCGGGCATACAAAGTGCTGACGGGCTGAGCATGGCTCGGACACTCCTCGAAGACAGAGGAGAGGAGAGGACGCAAGTCGCGTGACGTAGCTAGCGGTTGATTGTTATGCTCTGATCTACAACAGGCCAGCAAGCAAAGCAGCAGCTAAGAATATCGCATACCCGCATCTCATCTTCTCACATGTTGATATCCGAATCCGGCCGCCTCGCCGCGAACGGAGGCGAGCGGCCGTAAAGTCTGACGACTGTCGTGGATGTAAATAGTCTAGCATCAAGGAGGGCATAGGTATTCGTATCTGCTATAAGATGGAAAGACTATCGTATCGTATATCCGAGACCCCGAGTACCAGATGCGGAGACTTCGTATACGCTACCGGGTCACGAATGCCGGTTGGTGGTTCGACCTCGCTCTCACGAGAATACATATTGGGTACTGCACGTCATTTCGCTCGTATTTCGAGATCTAATACCGAGATGAAGCCCGGGGCGGTGTAGCGTGCATATGGTTCCTTGATGCAGACATGGCAAGAGCTGCCCGGCATTCCTGACGCCGAAGAATATCTTCATCGCTCCACGTAGCTTCCCACGCGCGATTAAGTTAAGTCCCTCGCTCTGCGAGACTATTGAGAAGATTCGATATTCTCAGTCAGCATGCGCGATGCTCGTATAGCGGCCTCGCTTAAGGAGAATATCCTTGTTACACGAGGTTCGAGCAGGTTACACGAAGGAGATCGCAGGGAAGCTTATCGTGACTTTGCCGTTGGTTCCGCGGAGGCGAAGAAAGGGAGGCGAGAAGTGGAAGGGCGCGGATAGCGCGTTTGTTGTGTGGCAAGGAGTGTAAGGGGTGCGGAAGGACACAGCAAAGAAATGAGAGCAAAACCAAGGAACGAATTGACAGTTGGGACGGAGTACGGAGATACTTATTCTGGGTCGTAGCATAGGGGTGGTGGACGGAGCGATATCGTGACGAACGCAAGTGAGCTCTTGAGAGACAGGCCGCGCAAGGGAAGTAGAGGGTCGAAAATGGCGAGATGACCTCGCACAAGCTGTTGTTGAGGGTGTTCTCATGCGATAGCCCGTCGATTATAGAGTCCCAACGGGGTCTAGCCCTCCTGCCGTGCTGCCTATGTGGTTCCCCAACGGTACCAGCGTTGTCCACAGGCGCTACATTGTGGGTTGCGCAAGATATCGCAGGAACCCGGTAGAGTGCATAACCTCCCTTTCGACGATATGGCCGTTAGTTGGTGTTACGGAGAGGATGTACTGGTTAACGTAGTCCCGTTCCCGCGCAACCGGTTGACCTCTGCCATTCAGCGAAGTGAAGCCACAGTCATCCGGACTGCTGCACGTCGTTCCGGAAGAGGGCCTACACCCGCAGTGACGTCGGGCAAGACTTGAACCGAGTGTTGACAACGATAACTGAAAACTTCTGCGGCCGCAGGCTCAAACAGTGACGTGGAAGCGGAATAGCCTGAGGTTTTCCCGCGAAGGAAGCCGTGTCTGGGCACCCAAACGAAAGGCTTGGTAGAACAAGACGTCCAAGCGGACAGAATCCGGGTCGCTGGCTCGCCTGAGTCGCTTGGTGGAGTCGGGGTCGATGTGAGACAGCAGAAGTCTTGGGGAACAACGTTTGCCTGAAGGGCCTGGGGCAGTCTTGAAACGTCGAAACTGACGTGACGGTGCCTGAGAGGCTAGGCTGCGACGATACGTGAAGACAAGCCTGGGGACAAGAGAAGACACGTCAGTCGACTGATAGTCGGGGTGGAGGTTGTCGAGCGGAACGGAGGCCCGCATGAAGGTGTGCCGATATGGAAGATTGAAGGCTGTCGAAGAGGCGCAAGTGACAGCTGCAGTCGTCTGCACCAGGTAAATAGAGAAGCGCAGTCGTCTGCATCAGGCAAATAGTGAAGGGCAGTCGCACGCATCTTCATGCGATAATTGGCGATTTGGCATTCGCTGGCATGCCGTTGTACTAACCATGGTGTGAAGACGGAGGGCAGTGGTGGTACGACGGGGCTAGGAATACCGGGCCAGGCTGCCTCAATTCTCGCTTCCCGAGCTGCCCGTTCATGCAGTTCTGGCCTGCACGAGAGACGATCATTCATATGGAGAGAGCTTGGTGGAAGGGCGGGAGCTGGCTGGGTGATATAAGGGTCGGACAATTAGCAGCCGGTAGATGAGGGATGGGATTGTTGTATGCAGATCAGACCTAAGATTGGCGATCCTTGGCTTGTTGGGCGATGGCGATATTGCTCGTCTCAGCGGGCGCCTGCAGAGGGTTCTTCTCAGCGATTTGGAAGAGGCACTGTACGCGGTAGGCGGGTGTCGCAGAGCAGGGTGGCGGCGGAAGGAAGCTCGCAGGCCTGAAAGCTTGGTGCGCCACGCCTCATGCTTCGAGAAAACGGCGAGCTGGTGCTGACGGGGCTCTGTCCGCTGATAAGAGCCGGCGCGATGAATGCGAGATACCTTTGTACTGTAGCCCGTGGCGTTCAATGGCATTCTGCTCCGCCGCCATCAGCCGGACCACGGCGCGCGCTATCAGCACTTGGATGCTTGATATATTTTTGGGCTTTGTCGACGAATAATGGCCGGGCGCGGGATGATAGCCGCAAATGGTCTAAAAATTGCGCCGCGCTCGCTTTGTTTCAGCCTGCCGAACCTCTTCTGCAGCCGCGCGGACAGCCCTGCCCTGGAGCCCTGGAGCCCTGGAGCTGCCCGCGCCCTGTGACGCCAGCAGCAAGGGCGCGTCTGGTTGACGGGAGTGCAGAGTCCGTGGGGAGGCGCTGCTGCGGAGAGTACAGTAGCTGGTGATGGCGCGGGTCTCGCTATCGCCGTGCTTCTGTGGGTCGCTCGGGTCGACGACGCAGACCGTGGCGTCTCGTACTGGCAAACGCGTGGCCATCTCAGCTAGCCCAGCTCGGAGCCGCTGGAATGCGTCGAGAATATGTAGATATGAGCAGCCGGCCAGTCGCTTTCGGCGTCGCACTCCTCCCGCGCAAGGCTCCATTGCACCAAGGCGGCGCGCTACCGATCGACGACGGCTCTGCTGCTTAGCGCATTTTCTGAAACGGCTCCCCAAGGGCTTCAAAAAGTCGCGGCCTCCTGTCCCCAACAAAAGCTGCAACCACACCGCACCGCCGGCCTCTCCTTTCGTCCCATCACGCTCGCTTTTCTTCTCCGCTTTCCGCCGCACTCGCTCCACACGACGCCCGCCTCGACTGCGCGCGCCAATTTCCACATTCGACTCGCAATCGCCTGAAACAGCTTGGCTTGTGCGACCGGGGGGCCGCTGTTGATAAGGTACAGTACTGTGCAGCGTGCACCGCGCCCCTAGGAGCAGGAACCTCCAAGCCGCGCACCGGCCACCCATTCGCTCTCGTACTGACGGCAGGGGCCTGCAGACACCTACATATCCATATTCACCCGCACTTCCTGCTGCTGCTCCATCCGCACTCATCTATATCCCCCGCCTCGCGCCTCCGGTCAGGCCTCTCCCTCTCGCGCGCCGTCCCTCACCTCCCTCCGCGCCGCCTCCTGGCCAGCGCCCGGCCACGATGCTCACCTTCAAGAAGGCCCTGGTGCTCTCCCTCGCCGTCCTCACCCTCTTCTTCATGTTCAAGACGCACCACTCGAGCAGCCAGCCCGTGCCCATCCGCAACGCCAACGACCTGCCCAAGCCCGCCTCGCTGACGAAGCCGAAACCGGGCTCGCAGCAGCCCGCGAAACAGGAAACCACCGACGCGCCGAAGCCGCACAGGACGGACAAACCCTTCGCGACGCCCGACGTTCCCAAGAAGCCGAAGACGCAGGTCAGCTTGGACGAGCTGAGGAAGCGCCCGCTCAAGCAGCAGCTCGAGTACCAGTTCCCCTACGACGTTGACAGCAAGTTCCCGGCATACATCTGGCAGACGTGGAAGTTCACCCCGGCCCAGGGCGAGTTCGCCGAGGAGTTCCGTGAGGCAGAAGCCAGCTGGACCATCCACCACCCTACCTTCGTGCACGAGGTCATCACCGACAACGTCGCCGTACACCTGATCCGACATCTCTTCGCCTCAGTCCCCGAGGTCCTAGACGCCTACAATGCGCTCCCCTTGCCCGTCCTCAAAGCCGACTTCTTCCGCTACCTCATCCTGCTCGCCAGGGGAGGAATCTACTCTGACATTGACACGGCTGCATTGAAGAGCGCCGCCGACTGGATTCCCTCAGACGTCCCGAGCAACACCTACGGCATGGTTGTTGGCATTGAGGCTGACCCGGATCGTGCGGACTGGGCCGACTGGTACTCGCGCCGCATCCAGTTCTGCCAGTGGACCATCCAGTCGAAGCCTGGCCACCCCGTCCTTGTCGATGTGGTCGCCAACATTACGCAGGAGACGCTGAAACGCAAGGCCGAAGGCAGGCTCAGCAAGGACCACAAAGGCATCATCGAGTTTACTGGCCCGGCTCTCTGGACCGACTCCATCTTCTCCTTCTTCAACAACCCAGACTACTTCGACATGAGCACCAGCAAGGGCAACATCACCTGGGAGCACTTCACGGGCATGAAGAGCCCCAAGAAAGTCGGCGATGTCATTGTACTCCCCATCACGAGCTTCAGTCCTGGCGTCAAGACGATGGGCGCGGGCGAGGAGGACGACCCGATGGCGTTTGTGAAGCATAACTTCGAAGGTACGTGAACACAATACTTCTTTGTGCGCCGACATACGTGGGATGTGTTACTCTGTACCTGCCTTGCGTTGTGCTGTGTCTGTGCCCCTTGCCACAGGACATCCAGCCGCGCGGAACCGACGTTGTTCACGCAGTCGAGTCTCGGGAATGTCCGTCTCATCAATACTGACTGGCGCACAGGCACTTGGAAGCCCGAGTCCGAGCGCCATATTGGCGAAGTCTTCAACTGAGCCTCGTTTTCGCATACCGCACACATATCGGCCGTCCGACGATCCGGATCTCCGGCCCCTTTCTTGTACATGATTAAGCTTTTCATCGGCGAAAACGGGACACGCATAGACTAGACATAAGGGATGGACCACCGCCATCGGTACCGGACACACCGGGCATTACGCAAGCGCAGGGGAGGGGCGCGGTTTCTTATCCCCGGGTCAGGCGTCGCACGCCGCTCCCGGACGACACCGCCGCCTCCTTTCACGAGACACGCAAGCCGTGTCGCGGAGACCTTCCCTAGGCGGGCCGAATACACATGGGGGCACACACACAAAAGCTGGCACGGCGTTCGTTGTCTTTATTCTCCTCCAACTACACTAACTTCAAGCGCTGAAGTTTGGGACGGCATCACTCTTTTGGGCGTCATCGGCGTTTTCGATTCGGAACGGTCCTGTAACAATATAGACGGATGACTGTTTGGCTTTGAAGCAACATGAGCTAGCATGCATGGCACAAGCGAGCATGGATCTCTTTTTCTTTTCCCCGTCGGTAACGTCGGTGTTTGTGGGTGCGCTTGGGCGGCAACAGCGCGTCGATTCTATCTACACCTGGTAGCAAAAAGTTGAGCGAGAGCAACCAAAATAGAGATGAATGCGCTCGCAATCGTCCCTGAGTCTATATGCAAAGTGAAATGAGAATGAGATCAGATCAGATCAGATCGAATTGAATTTGCTCAGATGTTGAGCGAGCAGATTACGGAGGGGTATCTATATCTTATCAAAACATGCTGATGCTTCTTCCACCAGCCCGCGCATAGTAATCAATCGTATGGGTCTTGCCCCCAATTCTCCCCATATGCGTCCGTCCATGTCCATGGATGCATGCAATCAGTCGGTCGGTCGGTCGGTGGGGCGTTTCCCAGAACACCCAATCCAACCCAAACCAATCCAGATGAAATGTATCTGTATCAGATGCAAAGCCAAGCTCGGCCCGACGCTTCCGCGTCCAAAGGCGCTCTCATCTCATCTCATCTCAGCAGTCCTCTTCATTGACTCTGCTCTCGAAGTAGATATCTTAATCCAAAGACGGTCAAATCTTGCCTCGCACGTCCGTCCGCCTGGCGCCTCAGTTGTTTCTCCTCCTTAGCCGTACCCGCAGCCGTACCCGCATATCATCGCTCGCTCGCTCGCTCACGTCCCGCCAGTTTACTTCCGCCGCCCCGTCAGCGCCCCCCACAGCGTCTCCCACACCAGCAGCAGCGTGTCGCCGAAACTCGGGCGGTGCTCGAGCTCCAGATCGCGGCGCTCGTTGTACGGGGCGCGCTCGGAGCCGTAGCGCGTCACGCCGTCCCACTGGTCGTTGTCCGCGGCGCGGTGGTGCGGCGAGTGGGAGTGGGAGTAGTCGGAGGAGTGGCGCGGAGACGAGTGGTGTGCTGGCTGGACGGGGACGGGGATGAGGGCGCCGTGGTGGGAGTGGTGGCGCGGCGGCGAGACGGGGATGAGTTGCGCGTGGGAGTGGTGCGGGGAGTGCGAGGTGTAGGAGGAGGAGCGGCGGTGGGAGGGGGACGGGGACGGGGAGGGGGGGAGGTGGTGGTGCGAAGTGTGGTGCGTGTAGGTGGACATTGTTTGTTGGAGTTGGAGGTGGAGGGGTTGGATTCGCTTTCGCTTTCGCTTTTCGCTTTCGCGCGCTCTCTTCGGTGTGTGTAGAGGAGGTTGGTTGTTGCGAGAAAGAGAAAAGAAGAGGCTGTTATATATCGGAGTAGTGTGACAGCAGCCTTGCGTCTTCCGCCCTCTCAAAGCGTTGAGATGCGGTGTGATGTATTGATCGCTGTTTGTGGGCGTTCCGCCTCGTCGCTCGCGTAGTACGGTATATGCAGGTGTTGCCTGATCTGTCGATGTGTCGCAGGAGGTGAAGGTATTCGCAGGTAATTCGCAAGTAAGTCTTCGCAGTTTGCTTTGCGTATCTATCGTTAGAGGATCCAGGGTCGCGTGCAATATATATCACCCCCGCTCCAAAGAAGCCTTGGACCTTTCCAGCATCCCCTGATGTATAATCACCCTAGCCCACCGGTTCGTCGCCATCACGAGCGAGCGCTGCACATCACATGCAGCCTGCTCAGCCTCACGCCGAACCGCCTTACATCACGCTATCGTAAACTTACCCCACCGCCGGCCCCACCAATCGCGCGAGTCAGGCAGCGTCTGACCGGTTCGGAGCGGCTAGTCGAAATACGTGCCGATAAGTAATAATGAGATGCGTTCAGCGATCATTGTTCGGTGAGGGAAGTAGGAAGGCAGATGAGCGGCGAAAAGCGAGCCAAGCGACAGGGATGGTGACGTACGAGGGGTGATAGGGTGCTTGGCACGGTGAACTTTGTGGGGAAGGATTGGCGGGTGGGAAGGCGGTGCCTGGCGTTAGTGTGCGGGTGTGGTAGTTCGGAGGGTGTATGGTGGTTGGATAGTGGGCAATAGGGGGTTCGCAAAGGCTGAGGGATGGACCGGTGAGATGGGAGGGTTTATATGGTGTGAGGGGGGATCTAAGGAAAGAAGAAAAGGAAGTGGAAGGAAGTAGAGGATAGCTCAGCAAGATGCTGGAATCGAAAGGTGATGGCTTCATGTGTTGGAGGAATGGTTAGTAAGCTTAGTAAGCCGGGAGGGTGACACGAACCTCATACCAATCCTCCCCCAGCCGCAGCGCGAAAATTCCTTTGTATCTACACAAAGATCCAGCAACCTAAGTTGACCTCTCTTATTTGATGGCTTAGCTGAGTGCATCCAGCCTGGGCTTTTGAGAGCTTACACGACTTCATCCGCTCCCATCGTTGTCACTGCGACCTTTACGTCGGCCACGCCCATCGCGCCCATCACGCCCGTCGCGCCCGTCGCGCCCATCCCGAGCGTCATGACCTGGAGCACCCTGTCGGCCATCGCGGCCTTCTGGCCCGGTACTTCCGCGGCGGCCTTGAGGACCTGGAGCACCTGCGGGCCCTGGAGCACCTGGGGGACCTGGAGCACCTGCAAGCCCTGGAGCTCCTGCGGGCCCTGAAGCACCTGGGGGACCTGGAGCACCTAAGGGGCCTCGAGCACCCGTGAGACCTTGAGGACCTGGGAGACCTTGAGGACCTGGGAGACCTTGAGGACCTGGGAGACCTTGAGGACCTGGAGCGCCTGGAGCACCGGGAGCGCCTGGAGCACCACGAGCACCATCGCGACCATCGCGACCATCGCGACCATCACGACCTGGAGGACCTGGAGGACCTGGACCACCTGGATCACCTGGAGGGCCTGGAGCACCGGGCGCACCGGGAGCACCAGGAACACCATCACGACCTGGAGGGCCTGGAGCACCATCGCGACCCGGAGTGCCTGGCTCGCCCCGTGGACCTTGGGGACCTGGAGGGCCTGGTCTTCTACAGATGCAGCATGAGATGGCAAAGAGCAAAGCCAACACGCTTAACACCACTCCAACCACCCACACGTCGGAGTCGGAGTCGGAGCTCCCTGTAGTAGATGCCGAAGATGGAGCATAATCCGTTGATGCTTCTACTGGCGGAGCAGAGCGCATCAAGGTAAGCGTTGTTGTATAGGTTGTGTAGGGCTTGGTAATCTGAAGAGTAATGATGCGAATATTTTCTTCGCGAGCCCCATGGATTGCCCATGTGTTCAAGGACGGAGCCATGTAGCGTGTGTGATACGCTGTTCTTTTGGTGGATTTTTGGTTCCCTCCCGATGATGGCTGCTGCTTTCGGCTTCAATACTAGCTTACCCTTAAAGTCTTTTGTAGCGGGAGGGACCCACGGCGGCCACTAATGCATTCCATGCATGAACTGGATGCAATCCATGTAAGCGTGCGCTTACCTCCGTACATGATATGCTTGAAGCAGGCTGGTTCTTGGCAAACGTGGCAGAGCACAAGTGGGCGGTTATTCCGCCAATCTGTAAGATGGGAAGCAGAAGCATGCGGTTGGAATTCATTCCATGCCAAGCGCGCTCCGTGGCTCCCCGACCAGTACCATGCTAGTACGTGTACGGCGGATACCTGGATCCAGACAGAGCGTCTCGGGCGCGTGTTGTGTGCGCCCTGGCATGCAGGTATGGTAAAATTCATTGGCTCGAACAGGAGGATGTGTCTCCGGATTTTGAGCCGCGCATAGCGGGCTGATATGCCTTTCGTGGTGGTCGGGGTATAGCGCTCGTCCTCGGTCAATGCATATCCACCGTCTTTCATTTGCAGTAGGGAGCGCTACGTTTAAGAACATAGTAATCCCTCTTCAGCTCAAAAAGGCGGGGAATATCGTAGGGGCTGGGCGAAGTCGACGCTGCCTACGTTTCTTGGAGGATCGCGGCTGTCGTGGTGATTCGTCGCCTTGTTATATGCGCGATTCGTCCTGCCATGCGTTGCAGGTCCGCCACCGCCAGGGAGGGGGTCGATGCGTTGGGCCTCGTGGGGGCAGGACGGTCCCCCACGAACGTGTAGGGGTTCGAATGTCTTCATCGGTGTTTGCATTATGGAATTGACGCACCAGTATAGCGATTGGCCTACGTCTACTCTCCTGCCGTGGGATCGGGTGACAGCGGGCAGACACGAAGAGTGAGCCTTTTCCCCGGCGTGCCATACGCTTCTTGAGAGCAGCTCGCAATCGTCCTCCGATACAGCTGTCGTTTAGCGGCCGAAAAGCGTTGCGTTGCATCCCGCACAGCACTGGATCGTCATCATAAAGTTCCGGAAACGGTTGCAGGAGGGCACCCGGAGGCGCTCGCTATGCATATGCACCCCAACTTGGCCTTCTGCATGGACCGCAAGACTGCTTACTCCTCTCCCAGCGCCGCTTGGCGGAATGCTCGATAGCGTCACACGGCTGAATGGGGGCATAATATCCCCTTGAGAGAGACAAACGGGATGATGCAATAACAAGTGAAGCCATAGAACAAGTTCAGAAGCTCGTCGAAGAACGAGAAGCGGCCGACGGACGGCAAACTAAGGACGTTGACGAGGTACCAGTGGCGGCTGGGAATCCGCACATCGCATGGTTGAGTAGGCACTACGCTGGATTCCCTGAAATCTAAGGAGGAAAGATTTTGTGTGGAGAGAGCTTAGACGCTGAAAGAGGAAAGTGGAGAGGAGGAAGACGAAGACCCTGCCTAGGGTGCAGAATGTGGAGAGGTTGATTCGGGAGGTGAGGGCTAAGCAGGAGAAGCTGAAAAGTGAGGCGAGCTTACTTGTTATCGGTGTTGGTACGCAGATTGGAAAGGGGAAGACAGTGATGCCGCGTGTGCACGGCCGCGGGAGTTTCCTAGGTATCGAAACCGGTCAAGTGACTTTTTATTGTCTATCCTGGGCACCAAGCAAGATATGTTCCGGAAGCGTGAAAGGGCTTCGTACGTGGGTACAGCTCAATGAATCCATTTAGAGATGCCGTAGACTCCAATCCGCCTATCCGATCCAGATCCGAATAAGGCCGTTGTCCAAGGGGTATCAAGATATGCCATAACGCCAAAGGTACCGCCAACGCCCTTGATTCGATGCTGCACGATTACCACGTCCTTCTCCACCTCGCTCGTCCATGCCTCTAGCATTTTCCTTATTTCAGACCTCATCGAGCACCTAGACTTGTGTCATGATGGTCTCCAAGCCCATCTCATCATTGATCGCTCCGCGTTGCTGGCCCGGGACCGGAGCGGTGAGGATATCAGGCGTATGCGTCTCGACCGCCTCCTCCGTGAGAGCCACCCCGCCACTGACTTCGACCTCACTACCCTCCGATGCACACGAGTAGACGGTAAAGTCGGAGCTGCTGCTGCTGTCATCCTCTTCGTCGCCGCCAACATGCACAGAGTAGGTACGTTTCAGGCCCGCCGGTGCGGTCACGCCTTCGAAACCGCCGTCGCACGTGCCATGCCTCAGGTCATTGCGCTCCTTCTGCCTCCTGACGCGACGCAAGGCGCCCATGTCAAACTCCCCCATTCCATCACTAAGGTTGGCGTCGCGTACGCGGCCTGTGCAAGGCATGGGAAGCGTAATGTTGGAGCCGTCCGAGCTGGAGTCGCGTGATGAGCGGAAGATACCTTGGATTGCGGTTTTGAGGCCTTGGCGACAGAAGAGCGGGAGACGAGACAGATCGCGAGCGATATCACCGGAGGAGCGCTGACCGATCTTGTAGAAGCGGCGGCGGTGACGGCGGGTCTGGTCTAGCTCGTCCATGTCTGTTTGCGTGGTTTTGAAGGTCACAACACTGGATGTCGAGGACGCGGCAGCGATATCTGAGTTCAAGTAGAGAGAGGTCAGGAGAGTGGAAGGAGTGGTGTCGGTTATGCTTGGGTGCGGGCTCGGGAGAAGGCCAATGTGGCGCATGATTTGAGCACACTTGGTAGGAAGAACCGCTGCATCTGACCGCGATAGAGGAGTGAAACAGTCCGAGAAGACGGAATTGAAGGAGATGTAGATGCGGTCTTTGTAGTAGGGACGGCAAGTGTGGCATGCGCGGAAGCAGCAAGGCGGGTTACACTGAGAGCCATTAGCCGTCTGATGTGCTTTAGGACAGAAGTACAGCGCGCGGCGCGGAAGTCGGCTGCTAACACGATGTTTCAGCCGGGCCAACGTACCATCTCGTATGCTGCGGTGCTGTTGGAAGCACCGTCGTTGTTTGACGGCTCCTCTGCGGCCGCCGCTAACTGAGCTACCGCACGATTGAGCTGGATCCCTTGGATAGAGTCTGAGATGACCTGCTTCAGCTCGAGCTTCTGCGTCTTGAGTTTCTCCAATTGCGCTCCCGAGTATTCGCCATGCTCCGCGGCGCGAATCACGCTCTCGCTCAAGCCAGTCTCTTCCAGGTCCCGGCGGAGGTCCGACTTGGTGACCGCCTCGTAGCTGTTGCCCTGGGCGGGGGCGTTGGAGAGAGGAGACACTGAGTCGCAATCCTGGCGGCATTCGTAGAGAAAGCCGATCGAGGGCAGGCGTCCGCAAACAAAGCAATGGTCGTCGCGCGTGTAGATGCGCTCCATGGTGACATGAGTGCAATTAGGTGTGCGGGCGCGCTTCGGCGCCGTGCGAGGCTGCAGCTGGTTAACGCAGTCGGTGACTCGGACGTTGAAGGAACCTACTCTCATGGTGCGCAGCGTTGGAGCGGACCGGCGCTATGTTTGGCGCGACAATAAGGATGGAGAGCCGGTCTCGGTGGTCGCGGGCCCTTGCAGGGCCTGCACGACAAAGCGTGAAGGCAGTTGATGTTGGTAATGGCGCGGCGGCCCGGTACGTGCGGGAGAATGAGGAAGGTGAGAGGGGCAGGGCCTATTTGGCAGACCCGCTCTCCATGCGGCGGCGGGAAGGATAAGGTGAAGCTAAGGCGAAGCTGTAGGATGCAAGGTGGACGTATGCTGCGCAGGGAGAAATGTTGTGTAGTGGCTACCAAGGTCGTCGAGAGTTCGCATGTCTTGGCACCAGGCAAACGGAAGCCCGCCGCGATCGCTCCTATGACTATCTCTTTACCATGGCAACTGTGTTATTCGAGCGAGGGTGAAGGCCGGGTGGATTGACCGTTGTGGAAGTGTTTACTTAGCAGGACGTCCTTCGATACGGAAGTCTGTAGACATTAGGAGGGGGAGGGCATTCGCGACAGACATGAGGCGGGCCAGCCTGCCAGCCCAACGCCTCGAAGTAGCACAAATCGCGGGTCTACGCGTCTTGCTGCGACCCATCCTATCCCGCGCAAGTCTGGAGTTGCATCTATACATCATGGCCGAGGCGGAGGAGAGCAGATGGGTACGTCCATGTTCAGGAAGACTCACTTGCTGGCTGCCAGATCGACGACGAGGGCCCCATGAGCAGTGAGCATTCCGTAGGCCACGATCCCATGCACATCATGCCTCCTTTTTCTTGCGGCTACCTATCGCGATCCAGCAAAGCCCATGGCGACTTATCTCGAGCGCGATCACCCTGCGGGCACCCACTACTGCGCGGCGGATGCCGACGTCCTGCTGCCGCCCAACCCGCGTCGAGTGCATCGATCCTGCGCGCCGCCACCGAGATCTTCTATCCCATCATCTTCGACGGCCTCTTACTTGCAAAAAATCAGCGCAAACAGACGGAGGGTCCACAGCTTCTCGTCGTGTTGCGGGGTGTCGTGTCGTCGCGTCTCTGCTGCCGCGCCGCCCAATCTGCCGACGCCCGCTAGCCCGTTTCGGCGCACCCTCGGGTCGGCGAGTCGACAACAAACACCTCCCCAGCCATCGTCAGCTCCGCAATCCACCCCCATCTCCCCCCCCCCAAACAACACCCGTCCGCTGCACCACCTCGCCTCACGCGCCTACCCGCCGTCTGCGCCCGTTGCTACCACGTCGGAGTGCGCCCGCCATGTCGGTGAAGTTCGAGAAGGAGACGGTCAAGACGACGTCCGAGGCCATGGCGAACGCGGCCGGCGTCGCGGCCAAGGGCAAGGGCAAGGACGACCTGCTGCACGACGTCGGCGAGGCCCTCACCAAGGGCGGCGGCGTCAACGGATACCTCGCGGTGAGTGGCGCGCAATTGGCCGCCGTCGAGTGCGCAAACGTGCTGACCGGTGCTCCCGCCAGGCCTATCTCAAGCAGCTGCAGGAGAACCCGCTGCGCACCAAAATGCTCACGTCCGGCACCCTGTCCGGCCTGCAGGAGTTCCTCGCTTCGTGGATCGCGCATGATCGGAGCAAGCACGGCCACTACTTCACGTCTCGAGTCCCCAAGATGGCCCTCTACGGCGCCTTCATTAGCGCCCCGCTCGGCCACTTCCTCATCAGCATTCTGCAGAAGGTCTTCCGTGGACGGAAAAGCCTCAAGGCCAAGATCATGCAGATCCTCGTTAGCAACCTCATTGTACGCCTCCATGCGCCGCAATTGCACGCCCAAATCATGCTGACTTGCACAGATCTCGCCCATCCAGAACTCCATTTACCTCGTTTCCATGGCCGTCATTGCGGGCGCGCGCACTTTCCACCAGGTGCGCGCGACAGTCAAGGCTGGTTTCATGCCCGTCATGAAGGTCAGCTGGATCGTCTCCCCCATCTCGCTGGCTTTTGCCCAGCAGTTCCTGCCCGAGCACACGTGGGTGCCCTTCTTCAACATCATCGGCTTCATCATCGGCACATATATCAATGCGCACACCAAGAAGAAGAGGCTTGCGGCGCTGAGGCGGAAGCACTACGGCGATGGCAGTGGGAGGAGCCAAGCGGGTGGAAGGCCAGGTGACGAGTACCCGCGACGGGACTATTAGACAGCGAAGCATCAGCGACGAGACCCTGACTATTTTCAATAAATCACAGCATGCGTCAAGTATGCTTGACGTGGGCTCAACACTGACGATCAGGCACCATTTGACCTGTCTTCCCCACGGGAATGACAAACGTAAGAGACGGGAGCGAGCGGACATTCTGGCGCGCATTCTGCACCTAGAACGCGCATCGTCACCTAGCACCACAGCGGTGCTGCGCCACCAGTGACGACTTGTATATTTCTTGCGTTCTGATCCGATAATCTGGAGGCTACCCTATTGTTTATCCTGGCCTTGCGAAATACATATCCTATCTTGCACTCTTATTTTTCCCTCTTACATTTCTTTCTTTTCTATTTCTTTGCCTGTCTTCTCTTCCCAAGCTTCCCGTCTTCGTTCGCGTGACTACCCCTGCCAAGACGCAGCATTGCTCTCGTGCCCTTACAATGACGGCACCCGACGGTTGTCCGTGAGGTTATGCCACTCTCGGCTTTGCGTTACTATCGTGGCCTCGCTTCGAGGCCGGACGAACTTCCTAGTTCGTGTTCTCGTATCATGATCGCAAACCGGGAGAGCACCACAGGCCACATCCTTCGTCGCCCTTCTATTCTGCCCCCCAGCTACAAGGAATTACCCTGACGGGCCAGTGACGTCGGAGTCCCTAAAGCTTGGTGGGAATTCGCGGGACCAAACAGATCGCTTGCTGAGGCATGACAAACAACTAGCACCCACAACGTGTTCACATGAGCATCCTCCAACGCTCATACTATGGCCTACTGACTGTAGTTAGGACGGCAAACTAGGTTACTGACTGCGGACCATGGCCGAGACGAGTGGGCAAAGAACAACGTCAATTCCTCTAGCCAGCCTAACTATATAAACGCACCGTCGCTGATTATCAGGAGACATCTTAAAATTTACGTCTATGGCTACTCCACCTGCCGTAGCTGCAGCCCACCGACCCAGCCCTCATGACATCTGGTTCCACACGCCTCACGCCGTATGCTGACCGCAATTCGGTCGCACTCAGGTACCCTCACTACCATCCGTACCATCCAGACTCAGAGCCGGACTCGTACTACCGCCAGCATCCTTCACGTATCTCGCGTCCATTGTCCGCTGCAGCTCTCAGGCTGAAGGATCCACGCGTGAGGTGTGAAAAGAATCTCGGGTGGAGCATCGATTGGGCTGTTGCTTTCATCGTCGACCATCTTGGTGGAGGGAAGTCTTCGGACGCTGCTGATACGCTGAAGAATATCCGCATTCGGTCAGCAGGTTTTGAAAGAGAAGGCCATTCCAAGGAGATACCCTACCGTGTCTTCAACAAGCTTGACGAGACGCTTTTTGCTGGCCATCTAAAGAACGCCGTTTACCTGGACATCGGCAGCTTAGGCTCGGATGTCTCTGGCGCAACGCACTCCCAGGGCTGGGGCCTCAACCCCAACGTCAAGCGCATCTCCATCATCCTCAACAGCGACGTGCTCCAGCATGCCAGCTCGCGTGACATCGTCGCCGTGCTCATCCATCACATGATCCACGCCTACTTCCTTGTGGCCTGCGGTCCTCAGCAAGAGAAAGAAGTCGAATACGGCCGCCTTACACATGGCCTGCACTTCGGCAAGATCATGATGACAATCAAGAAGCTGTCCTCGGCGCACAGAAAGCCCCTTACCTCGTTGGACTTCGGTCACTCGCTCAACAACCGCCGGTACTGGTATGACGAATATGAGCATCCTAGGCGCAGGTCTTATCATCGCGCACCGATAAAGGAGAAATGGTACTGTAGCCATTGCCCCTCCGAGCTGGATGGCATCCCCGATCGTGACATCGAAGACTGGTATTCCGGCACGTGCAAGCCACTTTTCGAGCTGCCCGAGTCGCTCCGTGGCTCTACCGTGCAAATCTACAACGACCGCCGCCACTTGCTTGAAGAGGTTCCGCGCGCAGAGGCGCCGCCATCGACCGACTCGAACGAATTCATCTTTGGCGACCGCTCCATCCTGGTCCCCGCTTCCAAAATCGATAATTTCTTCAGCATCAGGCGTGCGTTCGAAAAGGTTGGGTCCCGGTACATGGAGCTCCACGAAGACATCGACAAAGACACTTTTGAGCGCTTTCTCGAGCTCCTGCACACAGGCGCGTACGGGCCCGACCCTAAACACATCCACGCCATGGGCCGCAAAGGCCCGCCCGTCATCAAGCCCCCCTCAGGCTCGGAACCCTATCTCCTCACCGATCTGAAGATCTTCAAAATGGGCGTCGTGATGGGCTTCGACGAGCTCAAGGGCATCGCCCTCGACCGCATGTACCGGCACAGCATCACGCACGAGGACCCCGTCGCCATCCTCGCCGCTGTCTATGACGGCGCTGAACCGGATGCCGATCTGAAGGCCTGGGCGCGCAAGTTCCTCACGCGCACGCCGACCGCGGCAGATGGAGAATGGGCCGGCTACGGACGAGGCGGCGCCGCAGAGCCTTCCAACCTCGCAAAGCTCGAGTGCGATATGCTGGGCTACAAAATGCGCTTCTACGACTTACTCCAGGCGAGCACGGCGCTGAAATACGAAGTCGGCAAGGCGAGGAGGGAGCTCATGGCTCAGGGCCTGTATGGCGTGCCGGCCATGTATGGGGGCTTGGGGATGGGAGCGGGGATGGGTATGGGGATGGGGATGACGAGGGGCGTGAGTCCGCCGCTGGGCCTGGGCATGGGTCTGCCGCCCCCGATGGGTTTGCCGTGGGCGGGCGTGGGCATGCCGCAGGAGATGGACGCGTGGAGGGCGGCGGCGTCCGCCGCCGGGGATCCGTACTATGCGCGCGGACTGGGGTACGGGGACGGCTATGGGGTTGGGGAGGAGGCCTGGCTGTGAGGGGTTGAGCCGTGTCGGGTCGGGTCGGGCGATGAGCGAGCGAGCAGGTGGAAAGGATCTAGCGCGGACAGTACAGTGTAAGTATATGCGTTGCGTTCTCAAGTGTTGTCTTATATTCTCCTCCTCTAGTGTCGATTCCCCCCTTCCCTTATATGAGCACAGCCTTACTTCTTTCTTCTTTGTATTTTGAACCAGCGAGCGCGTTGATTTTAGTTTTGGTTACGAAGTCACGACCTACTTTACTTACTTGCTGTACGAGCACATGAGCACATGAAGCAAAGCACTAGCGCTTTTATTTGTTTTGTATATGCAACCAGCGTTCTGTCTGCTATCTATCTACTTTACAATTCGAGCTTTGTGCTTCTCAGCAACGCAACGTGTATCAGCAATATAAATTTCGATTCTGCGCGCTCCCTCCTTAGTACGTATCGATATGCACGCACTCACTCGTTCCTGCATCGATCTATCAGCACGAAAATTGCTCGACTTCGCGAATTGCATCACGGGATCCTGAAACGTTAACGGTACAAGTCGATATTATCCTATCCGGAACGCTAACGTGCTATGTAACGGTCTAGAAGCCCCTAGCCCTACAGAGCATCATGACCACCACTCCGTCCTATAATAGTACAAAAATCCCAGTATGCACACCAACCATCTCATCTTACACTTCACCACCATCCCATTCTCCTCTCCGAGCCTATACGCCTCTTCATCTCCTCCCCAGCTTCCACCTCGCAATCCTCGTCTGAATATCATCCCACGTGAAATCCTTCCTCCTCAGCCCCTCCTGCTCACCCTCCTGCAGCACCACGGTCGGCGCGCCGCTACCCCCTCCGGGATTCTGCACCTCGCCGCCAAACACATGTCGCGCTACTCTGCGCAGGTCCTTGACGGTGACAGCTTCGATCTTGGCGCACATTTCTTTGACGCCCACTTTGCGGCCGTGGACTTGCACTTGCCGACCTAGATCTTCCAGCTCGACCATACGGGATTCGAGGTTCATGAGCAGCGAGGAGCGGAGTTGATTTTTCGCGCGCTGGACTTCGCCTTCCTTGAGGACGGCGTAGCCAGTTTCCTGGCCGAGAGCGTTCAGCTCGCGGCACATGACTTCGAGCATTTGGGATACTTGCGCGGGGGCGCATGACGCTGCGATGCCGAAGAGACCGGAATCGGTGTACGAGTGGTTGAACGCGATGCAGGATTCTACCCAGCCGTGCTGGTTGAGCACGTTGGTGTAGAGCCGTGAGTACATGCCCTTTCCGGGGCCGCCCGCACTAAAGGAGCCACCGCCGCCGAGCAGTGTTTGTAGGGTTGCGAGAGCGTAGATGTCCGGGGATGAGATGGGAAGAGCTTCGAATGCGAGATGGATGTGGGATAGTCGGGGGAGGGCGGGGTTCGGGGGCGGAGGGATCGGAGGGAGGGTAAGGAAGCCGCCGGTATAGTGTGACGATATTGAAGTATCAATGGGAGGAAAGTTAAGATCGAAGGACGTATTTACGGAGGCGTTGGAGGTAGCGGATGTGGAGAGGTTCTTGAAGAAGGGTATCTTAGAGAGGAGCTTCGAGGTTTGAGGAGGTGCGCCGGTAGGCGTAGGATGCGAGGCTGTGAAGATTTGTTGCGAGTGAGTGCTCGATATGGTGCTGTCTTCGCCGATGCCGACGAGCGATGGCCCCGTTTCTTTTTCCATGTCGCCAAAATATTTCTCTGCTAATCGGACAGCCTCGTTGTGCTCAACGCCAGCGAATGCCACCACCATCCTCTCTGGTTTGTAAAACTCTTTCCGATATGCCTCTACTACAGCGCGGTTGATGTACGGCAGTCGCTCCTTTGGACATAGTAATGGATTCCCCAGCGTGTTGTCTTTGTATGCGGCCATGTGAACCAGCTCCGGCAGAATCAATTCCGGCTTCGACCATATCTCGCCGATCTCGTAGTCGGCTGTTTCTAGTTGCTGTTGCACTTCCTCTTCCGTGATGAGCGGGTCTCGGATCGTTTCCGCGAGCAGTCCGACGGTTGTGGGAACTGCGGAATTGAAGGTTGCCGATTGATACATCAAGGATTCTCTTGACGAGGCGCATTGTATGTTCCCGCCTAACGATTCGATTTTCTCCACCATCTCATCTCCAGTTGTTGACGTTGTAGACTTGAAGGCCAATCGATCTATGATATGGCTCACCCCCCGCAGCGCATCGTTCTCATATCTCGAACCCGCATCGACGTACACGCCGATGCCGGAGAAATGGCCTGGGAGGGCCTCGGTCGCGACGCGGATGCCATTCGGGAGGGTCGTAATCTGGTCGAGTTCGACGGGATCCTGCATGCTGTCAGAACTGCCATCCATAGCTGCAGCTGGCGTAGGCAAACCTTCTCCTCGGCCACGACTGTCGCCAGCCCTCTTCTACCTGTGCATGTTGCGGACCGTGCGAGTGATGAAGCGACGTGACTTAGCCCTCGCGACAGCGGCCGGATAGATCGAGGCCTCAGCATATCCAGAATATAGCGAGGAGAAAAGATTAGGTATGGCACGGTCGAGGTCGCGTTCACGCCGAAATTTCCGAGAATGACATAATCAGGGCTTGGCGGAGCTATTCCGGATCCGGCTGTCAACGATCAGCGTCTCTCGACACCTGGGCAACGCGCATGAAGATTCGGGCTGATTGCGTGCGGAGGTGGAAACAAGAGCGTCTGCGCCCCCATACAGCAACGCAGTCGACCCCTTCAAACGGCCAGGCCGAACGTCCGGGCGAGCACTTGTCATGGTCCCAGCGGTAGCGGTGCAGCAGCGTCCTGTGGTTGAATGCGAACTGATAGTGCGTGACCCAAACGTCAACGCTGTGCTGGAGCGGGGGACAGTGCCTCAGGCCATTATCTGACATCTCAACTGCCTGTTTATTCACCGTCTGCGCTGCACGTGCGGCGCGGTGCACCGGCGCAGGCGGCATCGTTCACAGCATGAGGAGGGTTCCAGGCCGGCTGACGCTCCCCTCGTTTGCTTGGCTCCATCATCAATCGGCCCCATCCTGGCGATCCCCTCGACGTCGACTGCATCAGACCTTCACACGCCTCCGCAACGGGCTCGCCGTGCTGCCTGTCAAACGCCATTATTGCCGCATGCTCAGCCGCGGGAAAGAGGCCTGCAGCCCCGTCTCACCGGAACCCTATTTATCACTGCTGCGATACTGTTATGTTCGCCAGCCCAGCCCCAGCAGCGCCCCCAACCGTATCTGCCACCACTGTTTCGACGACCTCGCCCGCGCCGCGATCGACTGGCCTGCGTGGAGGCCTGAGCTTCCTGAGGAATTTGGGCGGGACCAACTACACGCACAGCCTGCACTCGCACCCGGCAGGCACTGCGCCAGGTCCACGTGAGGAGGCAAGGCCACCTGCTCCCCAGACGACCAAAAGCGACGGCCGTCCGCGCGCCGCAACAACAGCCCCGCCCATCTCGCTCCTCACTGCCAGCTCGACGCAGAACGCTGCTGCCGGGCCCAGCACCTTTTCTCGCACACAGTCGTCGCCCGAAGCAGACGCGCAATCGCAGCCGGGAGACCCTCTTGCCGCAGCAACAGCAACCATGACACGGAACCGTGCAGACACGGCCGCCCCGCAACTCATGGTGCGCAACCAGTCTGGCCCTACTCCGGCCTCTACACCGTCCGCGTCGAGTATGGGCAACCAAGGCACCCAGACAGACACCTCTTCTGCCACTAAGCACCTGCCGTCGATACGCTTTATCCCCCATCAGGACCCGCGAGCCGCGAGACCGTCGCTGCAGTTCGCTACCATCACCCGCACGCTCCCCGACGAGACGGCCATCATTCGCGTTGGGCGATATTCGGAGAGGGACAACATACCAGAGGTGCCTCCCAACGTACCTTCGGCGGCGGCGGTGGGTTTCAAGTCGAAGGTGGTCAGCCGGAAGCACTGCGAGTTGTGGTGCAAGGATGGGAACTGGTACATCAAGGACGTGAAGAGTTCGTCAGGGACGTTCTTGAATCACATCCGCTTGAGCCAGCCGAATTCAGAGTCGAAGCCCTTCCGGCTCAAGGATGGCGACATAATCCAGCTGGGCATCGATTTCCGGGGGGGCGAAGAGATGATTTTTAGATGTGTGAAGATTAGAATCGAGTGCAACCGGGGATGGCAGCAGGCGTTAAATACGTTCAAGTAGGTTTGGTACCTGGCATGTCAAATCGCGTATACTTACCGCTCCAGCAAACAAACGCATCAACGACTGCGGAACCTAGGCAAGGCTAAGAAGGAGGGTGACAACGCGTCCACCCATACATCCGAGTGCTCTATCTGCCTCATGTCTATTGCGGTAAGTGGTCACGAGATAACGTTCTTCGACTGGCACTCATGTCGTACAGCCCTGTCAATCGCTGTTCGTAGCACCCTGTTCGCACGTGTGGCATTACAAATGCATACGCCCCATCCTCAACGGACCGACCTGGCCAAACTTCCTGTGCCCGAACTGTAGAGCAGTGGCCGACTTGGAGGCGGACGTGGAAGATCCTGCCGAGTTTGAAGAATGGGACGACGATGTCGCACAAGCACTTGGTGAATCGAACCCTAACGGAGAGGGCTCGCAAGAAGACCGCCACGTCACACCTCGGGCTTCCTCGAACCAGTTGGGCACGCTGCCGGATGCGACCACACAGCTCAACAGCCAGATCAGTTTCGCTGACCTAGAAGCCGCCATCTCCAACATAAACATCTCGGATTCTCTTAATGGCATTGCAAATCAATCTGTTGGTGGCCCGGCAACTCCGCGGCGGAATATGACTCCCGTTGCATCGTCGTCGGTCACGCAGCGGGTAGCAATCAACATCACGGGAGCTAACGAAGTGTCCGGTTTATCGCCCATGTTTCCCACGGGAGTGGATGGTCGTCTCAGTCCTGATCGCAACACCGACTGTCCCATGACTCCACGAAACGACGCTGGTCCGTTTGTGCTTGACGGTAGCGGCAGCGCTGGGCGAGCGGCTGGCAATCGGCTGAGGGAAGGGGAATCGCCGGGCTCTGGGTCCACCAACGCACCTAGCCTACCGCCCCTAAATATGGACTAAGAAAATTTCTAGGAAAGAGAGACGGCACACATGTTGATATTCACCTCCGGCATTTTCAGGAGTACAGGGGCGTTCTTCTGTTATGGCACACGAAAGTCACGGTCGGTCATTACCATTGCATATAGGAAGAGGGCGGGTAGGAAGGTAATGTGTTATCTCTTTTTATGTCTTGTACATTGTACTTGTCCTTCATGTTTTTGGATTGCGACAGGTGGAGGCTGGTACTGGTGTTGGAGGCTCTTTCCTCGCAGGCAGTGTTAGCTGCTTGACTTTCTTGGAAAGTTGGTGGGAGAGGCTTCTTGTATAGGCTCGCTGCATTCTCATATAGCATCATGTCAAGAAGAGCAATCCAAGGGGTTACCGAGTCGATTGGCTTCAGTTTCTCCGTACTCCGCGGTGATGAATGTGGAGCTGCTCCTAGGTCCCCTGACTAAGCTGAGTAGATGTCGTCATGACTATCTCTACCTTGTGCAACTCAACAAATAGATCTTACTCCGCGGCTATGCAGGAACGTCCATGGATGACGCCAATTGACACCCGATCTGAAAGCAATTGAGGGGCAAGCAACGTCAGCAAGATCGCGCAGCGTCCTCGCTTCGACTTGCCTCTTCCTCCAACCGACACTTCTCCTCCCTTCCCCAACCCGCAATCCCCATTCTGATCACCTCCATAGGCTTCTTGCCTCCGAAGACTCTAGTCAAACATACCGCCCAGCGCCCTTCCCTCGCCCGTCGCCTTCCACTCTTCCAGCAATACCGTGACTTCCTGCCGCGTATCTTCGATGATGCCGTCCATCTTGATGTCGTTCTTGTCGTAGCCGAAGGGATCTTCCAGCTGCACACCGATGCCTTCGATGCCGTAGAGCGTGAAGGCGACGATTGCGACGATGGGGATGGACCACCAGCCGTAGTCGTCGACGATGGCGAAGGGGAGGACGCAGGTGAAGAGGGCGAGGACTTGTTTTTGGTGGATCCTGGAGAATACATGTTAGAAGGGGTGAGGACGTAGGGAGCAAGGATGAGCTTACAGGTGCGCTACCGGTATAGGAGTCGATCGAATGGTCTCCATCCTCCCGTATGCATCTACTAACGCGTTCAACTGCACAGTCATCTGGCTCGCCATCGGCCCATGGAACCAGCCTCTCTCATACCCCCTGCGTATAAACCCCTCGACCAGCACAGTCAACTGCAGCGGCAGCCCCAGCCCCTGGTCCTCATACCCCATCAGTCCGTCTGGTAGCAAGCTCGTGTACTCCGCCTTCGCCGTGTTTATCCCGTGCTGCTCGGTATCGATAGTGTCTGTGGGGCTATGATCCGAGTACGACGGGCGCCGCGAGATGGGGCGCGAGCGGCTGCCGAAAGGCGATGTCGGCGGGGGAAGGGAGGCCAGACTCGCGGGCGGGATGTTGAATTCGGCGCGCAGATTGTGCTTTATGGCGTAGAGGATCGCGACGAGGACTCTCAGTATCTTCTCCGTGTCTCTCTTCTCTTCTTCAGTCAACTTCTCGCCGTCCTTGCCCCGCGCATTACTCAGGCTTATCCGCGCCAGGTTCCGCACACTCGTGCCAATCGTCGTGAGGCAGTTTCTCCCGGTCCAGAAGCGGTCGTAGGAGGTCCCGTTGCGGAAGACGAGCATCAAGCCGACGACGATGGAGAGCGACGGGATGATGGTCGCGGGCAGGCCGAGGGAGGTCACGACGTACGTGTCGAGATAGACGACGAGAACGGTGAACAGCGAGTGGAGGAGCACGGGGAGGACGATTATGGAGTGGATTGCGCCCTTTGCGAAGCGTAGGACGAGGGGGAGACGGCGCGGTTTGTGGCGGAAGGAGTGCGCGAGAGGGTAGGTTGGGCGGCGGGTGGGGTGGGCCATGGTTGCTGGCGTCTAATGGGTGGTAATGACAGTGGGTGGGCAATTTGGTGTTTCTCTGCTTAGAGCATGGAGAGGGTGGACTTGGAAGAACGTGGACATTGGGATTGGGTTTAAGGAGTTGGTAGACGTGGGGCGCGGGGAAGGACGGATCTGCGGCGCGTCAGGGACACCTCTCGAAGTTTCACCTTCCGACTCTGAGTTAAGTTCTCTGTAGGACGAGCATCTTCCAAGGTTGTCCAGAATCAATTGGTGTTGATAGCCCTAGAATAGATCTGCACGTGAAAGACCCCGGTTTGCAGCTTCCCCGGAATTTTTGTCCAACCTCGGCCAAGCAGGCGCGTCACCGCTATCAGCCGACTCACACTCCAACAAACCACCACGACGATTCTTCCATAATACCGAACAACTCGTCTTTCTTCTCTGCAACATCGCAGCAATGGCATCAGAAGCTGAACCGCCGATCTCCACGACAATTCCCTCCGACCCCACTCCATCAGCACCCACACCGTCCTCTGAACCCTCCAAACTCCCAAGAACTCCAGCAAACCGCCCACTCCTCCGAAGATTGCGAGTATATCTGCTGAGGTATCTCACCCACCTCGCCCGGAGAACCGATTATAACCTGCTCCGCCTCTCGAAACTGCTCTCCTCCCCCACAAGCACCGATGCGCTACTCTGCACGATCAGCTACACCCTCGAGCTCGTCCATGCAGTGCTTGAGCGCCTCCTTGAGCGCCGCCTCACCGATATCGCGACCACGATTGCGGAGAAAGCAGAATATGTCCTGCTCCCCGGCGAAACGCTCATAGCGACGCTGCCCGCGCTGACCAGCACAAAGATCCTCGCGCAAACAGTCGGATCATCAAGAGCTCTCGCTGCCATAATCGGCGACTTCAGGATATTCGTGAGACTATGGGGACTCGTGGGAATCTACGCATGGGCGCGGGAAACATGGCATAGTCCGCTAGGGAAAGAGGCAGGCAGGAAGGAGAAGCTGGTTAGGAAAGTCGTGTGGGGGCAGATCGTGAGCTGTGCGCTGTTCCAGGTCCTGGAGAACGGCGCGTATCTGGCGAATAAGGGCGTGCTGACGACTGCGAGTTGGAGTGGGGAGATGGGGAAAGCCAGAGAGACCAAGTGGTGGATCTGGAGCTCGAGGTTTTGGGCTGCGCATGTGGTGCTGGAACTTGCCCGCTTATCGATTCTCCACTGCTACCGGAATGCCTCCTCGGGTGCTAAGGATGAGAAGGAGAAGGAAGTACTTGGAGATGGGGAAAAGGAGGAGAAGCTATTAAGAGAAGAGAATAAAAAAGATGACTGGCTTTGGTGGAGGGATCTGGTGAGCAATATCGCTTATATGCCGATGACACTACATTGGAGCGTAGACGAAGATAGGACGTTCTTACCGGATTGGAGTGTTGGGCTACTTGGTGCTGTGGCGGGTGGTTCGTTGTTGGCGGACGCTTGGAGGGCGACTGCGTAACGGGCTGTTCGAAAGAGCGATACAAGGACTGGCTGGAGAGCGTAAGGAATGATACCACTTTGAGCTTCTACCTCTACTATATCCTAGTCCTGTCTAATTCCATATGTAGCAAGTCTAGTCACCCCCTGTTTGGACAATTGACGGTGTTTATGATTGGAGGACTATAAACCCCGGATTTCAACCCGCATATAAATTAATCCACGGCGCACCCCAACATCACATCTCTATAGAGAACAACCGAGCATCAACCGATTGCTAATTGGAGGATCTCAAGACTCCACAGACTTGTAGGGCTAGGGTAATTAGATTTCAAAAGGTAAATATGCTGGAGGTATAACTTTCTTTTCATCCAGTTTATCTCTTTTCGCTTCTCCTTATCACCAAGTCCCATCAAAATGCTCGTCTTTACGCTCCTCTCCTTCCTCCTCTCTACGGCTTCCGCTCTCCTTGCCTTCCCCGGCGCCGAAGGCTTCGGCCGCAATGCGATCGGAGGACGCAAGGGCTCGGTGTACGTCGTCACCAACCTCAACGACAGCGGGACCGGCTCCCTGCGCGACGCCGTCAGCAAATCCGATCGCATCGTCGTCTTCGCCGTCGGCGGCCTGATCAAGATCACCGACCGCATGGTCGTCTCCAAACGCATCAGCATCCTAGGCCAGACCGCCCCGGGCGACGGCATCACCGTCTACGGCAACGGGTGGTCCTTCTCCAACGCCGACGACGCCATCGTGCGCTACATCCGCATCCGCATGGGAAAGGGTGGCACGAGCGGCAAAGACGCGCTCACCATCGCCGAAGGCGCAAACATGATCTTCGACCACGTCAGCGTGTCCTGGGGCCGCGACGAGACGTTCAGCATCTCCGGGTCGGAGGTCGGGAATATCACTATCCAGAACAGCATCATCGCGCAGGGTCTGGAAACGCACTCCTGCGGTGGCCTAATACAGACGAACCTGGGCAACGGGATCAGTCTGTTCCGGAACCTGTATATCGACAACAAAACGCGCAACCCCAAAGTCAAGGGCACTAATGAGTTTACGAATAATGTGGTGTACAACTGGGGCGGTGGCGGCGGCTACATAGCCGGCGATTCGGATGGCGCGAGCGAGGCGAATATCGTGGGGAACTACTTCATCTCTGGGCCGAGTACGAGCGTGACGGCGTTTACGAGGGGGAATGCGAATTTCAAGGGCTTTGTGCAGGGGAACTGGTATGATGCCGATAAGGACGGGAGCCTGAATGGAAAGGAACTCGGCGCCTCGTCGTCGAACTACGGCGGCATGGCGATTCAAACCGCGAAATACGCATTCCCAGCTCCAGCCAGGATTCTCAGTGCCGTCGACGCGCTCGCGTACGTCCAAAAGTACGCCGGGGCAAGCAAAGTCCGGGATGCCGTCGATGCGCGGCTCGTCGCTGAGTTAACGAGCTGGGGCAAGACGGGCGAACTCATCAGCGACGAGAATGCGAGCCCGATGTCCGGTCCGGGAACGATTGCTGGAGGGACAAAAGCTGTGGACACGGATGGAGATGGGATACCGGATGCGGTGGAGACGCAAATGGGGTTTGATCCGAGCAGGAACGATGCGATGGAGGATAAGGATGGGGATGGGTATACGAATGTGGAGGCGTGGGCGAATTCGCTTGTACCGGGGGTATATTAGTGGGGCTCTTTTGGGAGCGTATTAAGGACGGATGGGTGCATGATTTCGATTGGGGAGGAGGTGAGAGCGTGAGGATGTGGATGGCTGTCTTGCTTGGTTGCAGGCCTGTGTACGTCAAGGGGAGATTATTCAACTACGGGTCTGCGCCAGGTTGGTGGGCGTCGTGCAATGGGTCGATGGGTTTATGGTACTGTACGTAGGACAGTGCGAGGATGGTTGCGATGTGTTGACCATGGGTTTGACTACAGTATTGTGAAGATATGCTTATTTGGAAGAGAGAAAATAAATGAGATGTGGTGAGTTGTGAAGCGTATATTGTGGTGTCTATGTTGATGCACTCACTCATTTAGGAATATGATACATGGCTGCTCATCAACTGTGAAAAATTCGGAATCGAACATTCCAAAGTATCATGGTAAATAGGAGAAGTGGGTAAAGAAAATGTGGACCTTGTTAGTGTTTCGACATCAGTATCACATCGAGGTGTTGGGCTACTCCGACGCTCGCGGGAGGATTTAAAGGATTTCGATATATACACTGCACCTTGCCTCGCCGAGACGAATACTTCGAACGTTGGTTCGGGGATGCAGTATGAGTGGAGACATGGGAAGGGGATTGTCGCACGAGAGAGGGAGTGTGTGTCTTTCTCAAACTCGCGGTGGAGAAGATGACCGAATCGAGACGGGTTGCCGTAGAAAGCGCAACCCCATGAAGGGTCTTTGAATTCAGCTGAACGAGGTTTGGTAATTACCACCTATCCCTAAGCAGTGTCCGTGAGAACGCGAGCCTACTCGTCGCTTACCGGAAATAAGTCTCGGGAAGTACAGTATTCGCAGCCGGCTGCTGCTCCGAAGAGGAAACACTCAGAGAACGTGTGTATACTGATTGTACCATCAATGTCCCAATCCAATCTGGGGGTAAGACCGGATGTAACAGTGAATAGACAAGGGATATGAGAGCGACTGGAGCACACAACAGGGGCAAGCAACTTCACTTTGTATAAACGAGCGGGAAATACTTCAATACTCTTTCCCGGACCAAGGGCTGCATACTGCAAAGAAAGATATGGCAATAATAACTCGAAGACCACATTCACTACACCCGGCGCAAGCGACGTTGCGGGAGCAGTCGGCTCTCACACCGTACCCAGGACAGCGCGTAGCTGTTCGCACTCTGGCACTGAATGTGAAGCCGTCGAGAGCCTGACCCGCTCGCGTCCCAAGCGTGAGACCAGCTACGACGTCCCTCAGCAGGCGAAAGAGCAGTCCATATCCGACGTCTGTCATTCAGTCAGTAAGCGATCATGCCGCAAAAACCGTCCACACCCCAACTTACCCTGAACGCCCCCTCGCCCGCTGTTCCACAGTCCAAAGGTCCGCTCGTCCAATCTCCCCACCCGCACCCGGCGCACGTCTTAACCTCATCGCTCCACCAAGCACAGTCGCCACCCCCGTAGCTGTAGAACAACGTCCCCTTCTTGGGTCCCTTCCCAACATCCTGGTACCAAGAGATCTCTAATGGCTTATCCAGCTCGCCTTCCGTAGGCTCGATCACGTACGACTTGTCGCCGACGACGAAGGCGCTGCCGCCATTGGGCCGTAAAATAGTCCTGTGCGCGTTGTCGAGGATTTGAGGGATCGTGAGCTGGGTGACGAGCCCCTTGCTGGGACAGTATTGATAGAGCTGCGCGTGGAAGGAGCAGACTCCATGTTGCCACGCGGGGGCGATCGCGTTTGGATTGCTGTCACCGGCCGTCATCGGTTGTGCATTGCGATCGGGGGATGAGATAGCGAGGCCGAGGGCGAGCAAGCAGAGGGTGGTAAACAGCCTGCCGACCATTTTGTAACCTGAGAGGGGATCGGTAAGATTCGAGCTGGTGAGGAGTGATGATACGCTGGAGGTATTCAGGCTGCATATACAGATGAGGCGATAATTGGAGGCTCGTACACTGAAATAATTTAGGCTGCCTGATATAGATGCTTCACTGACGATACCTGCGTAAGAATTGACGGAGTGTGTTGTGGACGAGAGAGTCGGTAAGCGAGAAGCGGTAGGCGTGGGGGCGACGGCGGGAAAGAGCAATGAGTGGAGAATGCGGGCGAGATCGAAAGTAGAAGGGACGACGAGGTACAAAAGACGGAAGGCGAAACCGCAAGAAGCGGGACGTATCCGGCGTCGGGAGGTACTTCAATGCCATGTAGCACATCCGGAAATTTTTACCCAGTGGCCCATTCCAAAACAGTCTGTAGTACAGGGGGGAGGGGCCTACTGGAAACAAGGATATAATTCCAGAAGAAAATAGAGGGGAAGCTTCGCCGCCGAATCACCGGTCCAAAAAGTTAAGAGTTATGGAGACCGGTCCGCTTCTACTGCGGCCTGGGCGATCATCATACACCGAGGCACTTCAGGATTAGCTTTCGCAGACTGGTTTTAGTTCCGCGCCGATTCTTGCAAAGTCGCCTATGTGTACATTATGGTTACAATTCTCCTGTCGGGAGAATGGGTATTCATCCGAATATGGCCTCTGGTTATTCGAAACTGCTTCTGGGGTCAGGAGCGCAATAACCCCTTTTCAACAAGAAGCTCGATACTCGGTCCTCCACTCTCGCAAACTGCTGCCTCGTTAGCGGCTTCTCCAGGATGAAGGCCTCTGATGTAGCTATTCCGCATCACAACCGACGTGCTCAACCTGTTTAGAGCGAAGCGGTATCAGGACGGCAGAGGCCAGGCCTGGAAACGTGACTTACGAAGTTCTTCCGCTCAACGACACCATCCTTGACCCAGAACCCATAGCTTCCCATGAGATTAGCCATCATGACGTCGGTGAACAAACGGTCTCCAACTACGGCGATTTGAGATGGCGAAGTTACGCCGGAGTCCGGATGTTGCATAAAGTAGGAAAGGACCTCGTCTTTGCACCCTGGCTTCTTAGTTGAATGCCGGAGGACTGCTATGCCCGTGTTCTTTTCGATAATAGCTGCTTCAGCTTCATACTTTTCGGAAGCGGTTCCGGCCGTGTTGGAAACGATGAGGAGCTTAGAGCTAGGATAGGTGCGCCGAAGCTCTCGAAACTTGTCCTAGAACGATATCAGTAGACATCTATGTGAGAAGGCGGTATCCAGGACACAAGCAATCGTAGATGGAAAGGTTACGAAGAGGGGAATGTCAGGAAGAAAGTGCGAATCGGTCGCGGAAAGGATGAGTGAGAGTGCCTGTGAACACCATGACAACCTTACATTGTATGGTTTGTACACCTCATTAGCGTGCGGAACGGCAAAACAATTGTCCTTGTCTAGGACTACTGCTCTGATGTCCACCTCTTTCTCGCCATCCTTCTTTGGAAACGCTTTGGACAAGGGTATCGGCAGATGGTTGAATGTGGAGACTGTATGCTGCGGAAGACATAGAGCCGGGTCCCGGATCAGCCTGAAGACGTTAAGAGTCCCGGATATATTCATGGGTGTGGTGGAAAGAGCATGAGCTTTGAGGGAGGATTGCGGTTGTAGTTTAAAGTGCATCGCTGACATAAGTTGAAGCTAGCCGCACTAGCACGTGGTGGTCCAAGCTCCTCTCCGAATATCTTCAACTCCAGGGCTTTTGGAGTACATCGAAACCGCACATACGACCCGCGCGACCTCCATAACTCAGCCAACCAGCACACCTACGGCGGCTGTAAATCCTCGTCAAAGAGTACGTTTGTTGTACTGAATTTACCTGTTTTCAACCGCGACCGCGCACGCCGGCCAGGACGTCGCAACCTAATTCTACAGTCACCACCTCCGGCAATACGCGCAGTACTCGGAGTCGAATAAGTACTTACACTTAGTGTCCCAACAAACCGGTCCGAAGAAGATGACGAGCACGATCGGCGTCCCGATCAAGCTCTTAAACGAGGCAGCCGTACGTCTACCTACAACGGCCTCTGGGCGCATTGCTGACTTTGCGCAACAGGGACACATTGTCACGCTCGAAATTACGTCCGGAGAAGTGTACCGCGGAAAGCTTCTGGAAGGTCAGTACCTCCACCATGAAATACTATAGGGTTAGCTAACTCCGCCAGCCGAGGACAACATGAACGTCCAGCTCAAGGACATTACGGTCACCGCTCGCGACGGTCGCGTATCGCACCTTGAACAAGTCTATATTCGTGGCTCGCACGTTCGCTATTTCATTGTTCCAGACATGCTGAGGTACGGACGCAGACACACACTGGGGAAAATACTGATCTTTGCCGCAGGAATGCGCCCATGTTCCGGTCTCGAGGTACTAGGGGTAGGGGAGTGGGTCTCGCGCGCGGCCGTGCTACAGTCAATAGGGCAAGGGGGACCAGGAGCGGACGCTGAGCGTGGAGATTGCTCGATGAATATACGACAAAGACTATCCGGGCTACGGACTATGTATGAGCCATTACTGTCTGCGGCAGACAGTCGGCACGCGATCGGTATCGCAACGGGGAATTTGGACGGAGACTTAAACGGCGGGTAAAATTAGGATGCTTAAGGTAGGACAACCTTGAAGAGCAGGCCTTTGAGGATGCTGTCACATATTCGAAGTTCTTCCCTGATATCCTCTCGCAAAAGTTACAAGTCTCTCATGGCCTTTTCTTGAAGTGAAGAGATTATAGTCCAAAAATTTGAGTTTGAAAATCCCACAACAGATTGCTTGAACGTCATCCTCCAGCAACAACGCTGGTTGGACCCCACATGAATGAAAGGCCAAGACCTCCGAAACTCCGCAATCTTCATTTCTCCCACCACCCCCACCCCACCATGGAAATCAGACACCCACGACGAATTCTCGCTGTCGGAGCACCAGAATCAGGCGTTCTCAACCTACTCAGAGGTACTTATCCACAGACTCGCTCGCCCCGGTGTGCTGCTAATTCACAACTCCTGCAGATCTCACAGGTTCCGCACCCGAGCTCGTCTCCGACACCACCGCCGGCCTCTCCCACGAATGGCACCTTGAAACCAAGTACTACACCGCCAAGCTCCCCATCTGGATCGACGAGATACCCATCGTTTCCGAATGGCGCTCCGAATTTACGAAGCCCGAAGCTAGGGAAGTCGTGTCCGTGCTTGCCGCATGGATCTTCTGCTTCAGGAAACCCGTCACGAACAAAGACGTCGAGGTTGTGAAGGAGACACTGCAGGCGATTGCGGATGTGATTGAAAAGGCATGCGGATATAGCGGCGAGATGGTGTGTTTAGCGGTTGCCATGCCGCAGAGCACGACACCATATCTCGAGAAGAGCGCCGAGGAGTGGGAAGAGGTGTGTATGGAGTATGGATTTGAGTTTGTGGACAGCGAGGCGAAGGGGAAGAATGAGTTTGGGGAGGACATGGGGATCAAGAGAGTGGAGGAGGCGCTTAAGGCTAACGAGTGGGATGGTGATAGTGGAGCGGCGGACTTGGGATTCGATGAGGAAGAAGAGTTCGGAGAGGGGCTTGATGCGGAAGAGAGGGAAATGGGGATGGAGTTGTTTGGTATGAAGAATGCGGTCCATGGGTTGGAGGAGGATGAGGAGGCGCAAGTCGAAGAGCTGGAGAATTTGATGCGGCGCATGGTTGCTATTAAAGGTACGTCTTTCCTCCCATTCTTTTATGGTACATCTATTTGCTGACTTTGAAGCAGATATAGGCGAGGATATGCCGGAAGCCGACCGCAAACGCTTCGCCGCCAAAGCCGTCAACGATCTAATGAAGGACCTATGAACCCACTGCCACTTGCTCAACTTTTCTGCGCCAAACATATCAAGAATGGGAAGTCCATTTCCCGCGCGGGCTTTCCGTCCTCAGCCTCAACCTCCTTCCTTAGCACAAAGGCCTGCTCAACCCTGACCTCGTTGAACCCCACACCGTCGATGACATCTGCGATTTCGTCCTTCTTGATTCCATGCCTCTCAACACCCTCCCGCTTCTCAATCGGATGAAACGGCACCGCCTCCGGCCCAAAATCCTCATAATCAGTCAACGCAATCATACCACCATGCTTCAAACTCTTCCACAGCGTCGTCAACAGATCCCCCATATTCGGAATATGATGCAGCGTCAAATGGCTTATCACGAGGTCAAAGCGATACGGCGCATCGTGTCCGGATTCGCCGCGACGCGTGGCAAGGGCAGCAGCTGCGCCTTGAACATGTACGTCATCTGCTTCTTGGACGAGCACATTTACGGCGGCGAGATTGGCTTTTGAGGGGTCGGGAAGAGCGCCCACTTTGCCGTTGAACATGTCTATCATGCCCTGCGCGGTGTCGACGCCGACGAGAGAGCGGACGTGAGGTGCGATGAGGAAGGAGAGGAGGCCGGTGCCACAACCGATTTCGAGGACGTCGAGATCTGGGGATTATTAGCGTTCATGGGATGGAGGCAATTGGGGAGGATTGGGAGGAGTTTACTTTTCGAGCTCCCATCCGCGAATGCAGGGACATGGCGCTTAATCGCCTCGAACGCTTTCTCGCAGCTTTCTACCTGTTTCTTGTTCGAATCCCACTCCAATGCATCCTTGCTAAACCGGGCACTGATAATCTCTTGATTTGATAGTGTTTTGGCCGCCATCGTGGAATGCCGTTGCTGTGTTTCTGAGCTGTGAATTAAGCTTGAGAAATGACGGAATGTGAGAGCTATCACAGGGGTGGCGGCTCTCTTTCAATGGACGGCGGGGTTGCGGGGTCGTCTCGTGTTCTCATGCGATCGGCCCTTGGAGGACTTCTGGACCCGGCTATTGATGGTACGAGTGAGAAAGGACCTTTGTGCACCTCCTTTCTATCAAATGAATGCCGGTTCGTTATCCAACGCCTGTAACTGCCACTTTCAAGGCGACTGCAGCTCGAAAACCTGTCGACCGTTGACATGTCACGCAGGGTTCATCCCGAATAGGTTAGCAATCGATAAGGTTAAATCTATTATTGGGCAGTGAGGAATCCAGGAACGGCCGTTACACAGAGTTGGGGCGTGGTTGACTTCATCTCTCCGTGCCCTGTTCTCTCCTTTGCTCTTTTCATTTCTTCTCACCCACAGTCACTCGCTATCTCGACCCGCGCTCGCTTGCACATCGCTACACAGCGCCTTACAGCGCCTACTTCTCTCATTTGAGCCACCGTCTAACGCCCGTCGCTGATAGCCGTCATGTTTCCCCCGCTCCTCCTCGCATTCAGTCTCCTCCAGCACCGCGCATGCGCGAGCTCCTCAGTAACATGGCTCCAACCGCAGCGCAGCGCAATCGTCAAGCTCGACACCCCTGGCTACACTCTTTGGCAGATGGACAAGGCGACTGCGCCCATGCTCTACAAGAACGCCGAGAATTTCTACTGGGAGGGCGATGGACCGTCCGCCGTACTCCTCAATCTCACGATATCCCCGGATAGCAAGACCTTGTTTCTGAATCGGCAAGCGGTACTGCCGCTGGAAGACGGAAACGTACCCCCAAGAATTACGGCGTACCAAGTCCCCGCCAACATCACGGAAGACAAAGTCAGAGGGATGGCGGACACGGGTCTCCTGGGCAGCTGGCCGTACTGGGAAGATCTCACGCTCGGCTGGCGGCTTCTGGAACTGGATTACGATCGCATCCCGGATACACGGCCCAGCGAGGACCATGTAACGATGCTGAAATTCCGCGTCATGGGCATCGGCGCGCATAGCAGGAGCGACATGCTAGATGCTCGACAGCAGAAGGTCGTGCACATCACGCTTTCAGATAAGAGTCATGAATGTTCGGCCCCGGCGAAGCGCTCATACGCGATTACGAATATTCGGTTCGTAAGCGTTGCAGCGAGCTATGGGCGTGTGCCGGATCAAGAGCAGAAAGAGGAGACGTGCTCGCTGTGGTCGTGGAGATGCCCCGACCCCCCGGCATTCCCGGATAACGCGCCGTATTATCGATTCATTTGGCGGGCGCGGTTCGATGAGTTCGGGCGGATCGGGTCGCTAAGGCATGCGGTAGTCAGGAAGATGAGTCTCCTGAAGGTGGTTTGGGAGGATGCCGGGTCGGCTATGATGATGAGTTTTGGGATCTTGATGAGCTTGGCATTGGGGATCCTGGCTCTCTTCAAGGTCGTGAAATGGCGAGAGGCTAGAAAGGCCAGATTGGTGCGAGACCTGAGTGAGAGGGACAGCTTGCTTGGTATGGACGTTGGGGAGATGTATCAGGATGCTGAGGAGGGAGAGCATTGGGTTGCCCCTCCGCCCTTGATGGTAGATTTAGCGTCGAAGGAGGAGACCAGTGCTTGACGTATCTGCTATCTAATGAGCAAGTAGACTATTCGTCTCGTTCGGTTCCAAATAGAAGATTTTGAATGTGACGTCTCCTATTTAGTCTCTCTGGGCTTGTGTGAGTATCTGGAGTCCTCATCGCCCAATCTTTCCCTAGTGACACAAGCTTAGGGGAAACGAATTGCGCCATATTCCCCCGTCGTCATCGCCTGGTCTCGGGAAGCTTTCCTACTCTTCCATGGAGCCTAAAAGCGCTAGTTTATGACGTACGTACCTCGGAGGCAGACCCGTTGGAGGACCCTGAAAGTGGCGCAGCCGGGCCGGTGACCTGTGGCGTGCTCTGGCGCCAATCGCAATACAAGAGCCTCTTCGCACGAGGCAGTCACCTGCGGCACAAGCCAAGTCAACCCAGCTGCCATCGTCGACTCTAACGAATAGAGACGAGCGTGTGCGGCGTCTGCTCTGTCGGTGAGGGGATTGACCAAACGGCAGCGCGCCGGGCCTGCCAACTTCGGAAACGCTGAAGGCCCCGCAGTTCTCGTGATCGCGGCCGGCTGGAGCACCTCCAACATCAGCAAGACCAAGGGCAAGCTCGCGACGGGCGCGGCAAGGAGTCATAGTCGGCCGGCTCGAAGCCTTCTCGTACTGTCTTTGGCTGCTTGCGACCATTCGACCATTCCTGCGACCTTACTGCGCCTAGCCACCCCGACCTCGCTCGTTATTGAGCCGGATCGACTCGAACAAAAACCGAACCTGACGTCTCGTGAGAAGAGCCGCCGCAAGCCGACACCCAGACAGCATGTCCACCGCATCGGGGAGCGTTTCGAACGCTTCGCCGCCGGCCCCGCGCAATGCCCAAGCACAGCATACGCGCACGTATCAGGCCTGCATTCCGTGTAGGCGCCGCAAAGTCCGGTGCGACCTGGGCCCCGTCGACAACCCTCACGACCCACCGTGCGTCCGGTGCCGTCGCGAGAGCAAAGAGTGCTTCTTCTCCGCGACCCGCCGCAAGAGGAAGACGGATGGCAGCGGCGACTTTGAGGAGATCGACGACTACGAAATCCGCAACGGCCGAAAGCGAGTGCGCGCCGACGATGGCACGCCAGAAGCCCGGCCCGCACCCCTCCAGATCAACGGCGCGAACGGCAGCACATATGTCTCCCAGCCTCTGACTCCTGGTGGCTCTATAGGCCGCTACGAGCCCTTGCGCCGACCGACGACCGCTACGAACCCGTCGCACAACGAAGAAGAGGACTTTAAGTTGAGCAATGCGACCGCGGCCATGCTCCAGCAACACGAGGTGTACAGCGGCCACGATGCGCTGAACCTGCTGTTCGAAGCAGCGGGGCGCACCGGCGATATAACTGAAGGACACCATAGGGCGGACAGCAGTGGGAGTCTCCATCGCCCAGCGTTAGGTCCCGGCAGCACACCCGGCTCGCAGACGAACTTCGCGAGCCCGCAAGCGACTGCGACACACGGATTCCAGGCGAAGAACCCGTCGCGGGCCGCTGCAGAGCCGTCGGTAGATCCGAATATCTCGCCGCCGTATCCCGCCGTGCCGGATCCACCGAACGAGGCTACCTTTGCTGAAGCCGTCAAAGCCTGGTCGAAGTTCCGCTTCGTCCGTGCGGGCTGGCTCACTGCTAAGGAAGCTGTGCGATACATGGACTACTTCTACACGTACCTCTCGCCGTTGACGCCGATCGTGGTGCCGGACTACCGCGACCATGCCCTTCACGCGAAGATGCTCAAAGAAGAGCCCATGCTCGTGATGACCTTGCTGACCATTGCGTCCCGGTTTAGGACACCGGAGCATCCAAGCGGCCCTGGCGCACTCTCGCGCTCCTACCTGATCCACGAGAAGCTTTGGAAGTACCTTCAAGGCATGATTGACCGCATGATATACGGACAAGAGCAGTTTGGTGGAGGCTTCTGTGGTGCGGGGCAGCAACCCGGGTCCGACGTGAATCCGCTCTCGCGCAAGGGTCTGAGGACGCTGGGCACGGTGGAGAGTCTCATGCTGCTCACAGAGTGGCATCCACGCGCTCTGCACTTTCCGCCAGGTGACGATGACGATGAGCTGGTCACGCCAGATGACCTTTCGGACGGTAACCCCACGGCAATCAACGGGCCGCTATCGGACCTCTACAAGGGTGTCGGCGGTCAACGTATCGATAGCTGGCTCGAGCCCTGCTGGCGAAGCGACCGGATGTGCTGGATGTTGCTAGGAAATGCCATGTCTCTGGCCTTCGAGATCGGTGTCTTTGACGACACGAGCGAGGCCGAATTCGAGGAGGCAAACCGGCATCTTTCCCACGCGACAGTCAAAGCGTACTTCCGGCGGAAGAACCATCTGAAGGATCTGCTCGTTATATACGTGACACAGACTAGTGGTAGGTTAGGACTCAGTTCGATGCTTCCGAAGGTCGAGCGCGCGGAGGACCAGCTTTTACAGAGGACGCCGCTGGAGTTATACCAGGAGCGCATAGCTCGCATCAAAGCACCCCCGCCCCAGTATGGCATGCGGCCGGATGGACAGCGACTTCCGTTAGAGTCGATTGCTACCCAGGAGCGCCATGCTGTTCAAGACCTGGTCCTCGATTTCTGGAACCGCATTGCTAAGATCATGGAGATGGGAAACCTGAAGCTCTTTCCGAATCGACGTAGGACGCGGGAGTTGTTGAAGTCGGGCAAGTACGAGGAGCTGTTGAAGACCTTCCAGACCCCGCTCCACGACTGGAAGCGCTGCTTTGACCAGGCCCCGCAAGGTGGGTGCTCTTTTGCTTGTTATTGTGATGTCTTATCTGACTGTGAAAAGTCCCAACGCAACTTCGCCATGTCCTGACGATCGAATTCGAGTATACGCGCGTCTACCTGAACTCGTTAGCTCTGCAGGCAGTCGTCGAGCGGTGTACTCACAATACGCCGTTGCAGTCGCATGCCCAAGTGAACGGCGCTGGTCCAGCGAACTCGCGCAGCTCCGATGGCGGAGCAATTCCCTTCAGCACACTGGTGAAGTGGTACGGCAACGATAGGCACCATATCCGCGAAGTCGTCGACGCAAGCCGCAACGTCCTCAAAGTGGTTGTCGACGGTTTGTTCCCGGACTATCTTCGCCACGCGCCCGTTCGCACCTTCTTCCGCATCGTGTCAGTAGCCATAATCTTGTTGAAGACGTTCGCCCTGGGAGCAACGGAAGACGAAGTGGCCATAACTCTTAGCCTGCTGGACCGCGCCGTCTACGCGCTCCGCACGTCCATCGTGGACGACGTGCACGTAGGCAACCGCTTCGCGGACCTGGTCGACACGCTGACTCACCGCATCCGCGGCCGCTTCGTGCGCCTGGCTGCCAACGGCTCATCGGGCATCTCCCGCGCAGGTAGCCGCTCACCGCCGCGAACCCGCGCACAAACCCCCATGATGCCACCTCCGCCTCCGCTCCTGCCGCACCAGCAGCACCTCGCGCCCCCGTTCGGCGGCCTGTCCTACCATCAACCTACCGGCTCCTCGGTGCCGGGCTCGCCTTCCCTCGGCATCAGCGCCTCGGGCCGTGCGACGCCGATCCCGAATCATCCTCTCTTCGGCATATCCAGCGAACCGTATGACCCGAATTCGAACAGCATTTCCATCATGCCGCCACCGAGCTTCAACGTTAATGGATATGGTAACGGCGGGGGTGGGAACTGGCAGACTCAGCATTGGAGCCAGGCTGGTGGTGCGAGCAGTGCTGGATACGATCAGGATTGGCTTGCGCTGCCGCTGGATCCGCTGCTTGATCAGTGGGGTGCCGAGATCAATCAGACGGCCATGGGGCCTGATGTCGGTGGGCTGGATATGCTCGATATCTTGCTGAATATGGGTGGGCCGCCAGGGAGCGCCTAGCCACGGCTTCGACAGACTTCACCGTCTCGAACCCCCAGTGCCCTTTCACTGCGGGTCCACGACACGTCCTTGGGACATTTCTACCTATAGGTACGTGATTTTCCACTTCACTCTCTTCGCACGCAACGGGCGGATGCAGTATGACTTTGCTGCGTATGAGATACCCGGACTTCGGTTCTATCTATCTTTATTCAGCGGCGGCCGCGTTTTGTTTTTTTACCTTCGAGCGAGAGCCGGCGAGCTTCTCCGTTCTTTATTTTTCCCGTTCATAATGTTCTTTTAGCGAGGATACGGCCTACTGGGGATTGTTTGGCGAACGGCGCTTCGTCAATTCGTCAATTCGTAAGAGAAAAGCGTGCAGAACGCTTTTGCTCGGATGATCACTCGGTGTGGTAATGGAGTAATGCTGGGTTGGGTTTTTCAGGGGGTAATGAGTCCCCGATATGGGTATAGGGATAGTCATGGTTTATGGATACGGTTCATGGCTTATGGAAAGGCTGATGGATTACACTTGAACGTGAGACAGCTATGTGGGGAGGGAAAATGGGATGATATTCTGGAGCCGTATTTCAGGTACAATTCTCGCTGAGGCTACGCCTGAACCGCTTAAGTTCCTTCGTTCCCTTCTCCGCCAGCTTTGCCATTCTCCTCGCGCGCTGTTCCCACGGTGATCTATTAGTATGTCTTCATTCATATCTGGAGCGGAGACTGCGTACTGTTGTCTTCAGAGACCTGCAAGCTGGCTCTCCCCCGCTGCGTAGGGTCGGAGTCCGTCGTCTTCGTCTCCGGCTCGGATTTCTTGGAAGCGGGTTGCTCTGCATCGCGATATTCTGGAGTGGGTTTGTCCACCGCCGCCGCCGCCGCAGCAGCAGCAGCAGCGTGCTCTGGGTGCTCCTCAAGAGCTTGACGCTTCATTTGAACCTCAGCAAAACGCTGTGCGAATGTTTTTTTCCCAGTATCGAGATGATGTCGGAATGTTGACTGCGGCATCGTGGTGGAGGTTTGGCGGAAAGTCTGGGTTCGTGGCGAGAGGTGGGGTGTTGATTATCTGTGTTGTTTGGTCGAAGCGGTGGGTAGTAGGGCGCTGGTTGGCTGGTGGCTTACTTATGGTGGGTATGCTGAGGGTTCGCTTGATTGATAGGTATGGAAGGAAGAAGAGGGGGTTGGAGCTTCTGGAGGTGTTTTATATCGCGTTCTTCGTGAGTCTTATGCGTTGCGGGAGTCAAGACTGCTCTGACTGGCGCTTCTGGGTGAGTGAGTGAGTGAGTGGTGCTTGTGCTTGTGCTTGAGGGTCATGTGGTGTGCAGTGTTCCGACGTAGGAGGTGCATGTAGTTGAGGCTCATGCAGTGTGTAGGCTTCCGACGTAGAAGGCGTTAATACGGATCTGTTTTCTGAATTCTGGTATGCTTGCTCATGTGGTAAGGGTCGTGGGCTTCGGAGTCATCTTTTTGCGGAGCATGTAGATGAGTTGCTCATGTAGTAGGAGTCAGTGCGCTCGCAGTCACCTTTTCTCGAAGTATTTAAATAGACGACGGCTCTCACTTCTCCTCCTTCTTCCTTTCTTCACACAGCGCTCGCTCCAGCATCAGCAACAAGATATTCTATACTCAAAACACTTCTACTTACAAATCGATCTACGATCTCCAATCCTACGAACATCATGGCGACCCCGACGACCACCTCGCAGGCCGCTACCAGAGGCTCGAATAAATTCGAACCCAGCGATAACTTCTTCGAAGTCAGAGAGGAAGAACTAGGCTGGACCACGGTGTACGAGATAGCGAAAAAATTCAATGGCTGGAGGCAAGTGCCGCCCAATGTATACAGATCCCATGGGCACAAGTACTCAGACGAGGAGATGTACGGGTACCTGGGCAGAGACATTGAGAGGGACGGGCCGCTGACTGAAAACCTGCAATGGGTGACAGCGGATGGGGAGAGTTTGAAAGAGTATACGTTGAATCATGGATGGAAGGAGGGGCAGGGACCGCCGCTGGACAAGTGGAAGGAGGTGGCTAAGGATAAAGGCTATTGGAGGGAGCTGAAGATGACGAGGAACCGTAGGTTTGTGAGCGCATACATTGCGATATGTGTGCTGACGAAGACGCAATGTACGTGGTGATGTTGATGCGTGAAGAAGAGGATAGGGAGGAGAAGCGAAAGGAACTCAAGGCCAAACAAGCAACGGAAGGATCGGAGTGATGATTTTGAGGACCACTTGGGGACTAGACTGGGTCGGTTGTTTCGTGTTGATTTAGATAAATGTAGAAATGAAATGGAGACAGGTCACTGGTCAGGATTCGTTGAAGTATTAGAGTCCACGTTGCTGTGATGCACTAATTGGTCAAGGGTACCGACGTCACACCGCTAGCGCCATTTCTCGTTCAACGTCACCTTATCCAGCTCCCTTCGACTTCTTGTCGCTACGTTTCAGCACATTTCATATAATATTATTCAGTGCTCTCCCAAGCACAATGACTCGTCCTGTAGCCCCTGTATCCCGATTATCTGTCTGCAATATTTCCTCGAAATGACCAGAACTAGGATACACGATCTCGGACACCAACACAGGGCCCTTGCAGGGATGCCCAGAGCGCGGGAGCGGTCAATAGATGGTCATTCCGCTCGAGAGAGTCATCTTGCTGCGCTCTCGGTGTTGTCCAAGAGCGACGGCCCGCATCTACTGCTTACCGCATTTCCTTGAGGCCTACTCAATTAGCGGAATAAGAACGTAGGCCGTAGCCCCCTATGTCCGTATGGGAATCTCGCCGGCTGTCTTTCGAGGCTGCCAACCCCGTTTAAGCCTTCCAGTTCTCGTACGATGATGGGTGTCGCAAGTCTATGAGTCATGTGGGTAGCGACATCGCGATGGCGTCGAACCAACAGCGAGGCCCGGGATCCTTAGTGGTCGATAATGTAGTACGACCATCTGACTGTTTTCATGCCATGGCTCACCTTGAAGTACCAGCATTGCGTAAATTTGCATCGAGTCATGTTCTTGTTACCCCACGATGCTCCACTCATCTTCATTCATTCATCGACGGGCCTTCAACATATACACCTCAGCCTACTCAATTACGAGAGTCGGCGATCGACTTAAGGCACGTCATACTCCACCGCACAACTCCAATTACGACAATTACTCCATCCTTCCTCTGAGCGAAATGTTTGTCACGCTCCTCTTGTCCAGTTTGGTCTTCGTCATGGCATTGGCTCTTCCCGCCCTTTCGGGCAATGATGTCGGGCCTCTCCTTGTTGGAGAATATCCATGTCAGCAATGTTGTTTCGGCCTGAATACCATCCAATCCTACAAGAAGTCGAACAACTTGACTTGACTTGGCTCGACACCAACATGACGCAGAGTCTGGGCTCTAACGGCAAAGCTATCGGTCTAACTGCCGGAATCGTGGGGCACAAGGTTTATTAGTCCCCCGACATCAACGGGGGAGAATCAGTCAGTCGGGGTGCGAGACCGGGAAGGTGGAAGGGGAGAGGGTGAGTGCTTTCCTTAAAGAAGCTATCATATCTTCACAAAACCGCAGAAGGCCCATGCCTCATGTGCGTTCTAGTGCAGTAAATCGAACTAAGCACCGAATACCTCGAATCTCCGGTAACCAACGACTCTCGGAAACCAACGCCTCTCGCAGGGACGGAAGGACCTTTCATCCTTTAATGAAGTGCTCGGGTTTGTACCTCATCCATCGATTATCTTTGAATCCAAGCTGAAGAGTCTCTTCACTGTCATGCAGTAACAATTCTCTTACTTCTGCGCTCTCTGCCTGCCTACCGTCTTTTTTTCACCAAAACTTTAATCTCTCACCCCTTGTCTAGCCGTCTCGCCGTGAATTTAGACCCATTACCCCGCCTTGATCGGCCCACTACAAAGTTAAATTTCCCGAGCCAGCACTTACACGCCTCGCCAGCCCGGTCACCTCCGTGCAACCGACACCTCGCTTCTTCTCATAAAGTCGTCAGATCAATACTAGCTGCTAGGAACCTGCCTTACAAGATGAGCTTCAAGCTCTTGCTGGCGCTACTCTCCATGAGTATGCTCGCTGCGGCTTTTCCCGCTCTACCAGATATCACTCCAACGATGGCTCCCCTCGCTACACCGGACAACGCCACCACTGCGACCGACAAAAACTGGACAAGCGGTATATGCCGGTTCCACCTCAAACTGCGCCAGATTTGCTACCGAAGTTTTCCCGATTACCACCTCCAGACCTTCGCAGCCTTCACCAACTTCAAGGACGGCGCCGGCCACGAAATTCAAGACTTGACCGGTGCCACGCCAGACTCTACCAACGTGGACTCCAAGCCCGTCTTCGAGATCCATAGACCCGACGGCTTCTACATGCGCTGGAAGTACTACGAGTGGACGTCCGGAAAGACCCTGAGGGAGAAGATGACGTTCGCGTTTGGTGGCAAGGACCATGATGATCTGTCGAGCTGCAATAGGGGCGATTGGACCGAGAATAACAAAGATCTTGGAATGTATAAATATCGGTGCATTCATGAGCCTAAGATGAATACAGAAATGAGGGTAAGGCTTTCTTTGTGAGAGGTTCATTGATGAGGCTGACTGTGTGTGGTAGACTCGAGATGCTGACTGCACGTTCGCCTGCTGAAGGCCTTATGCATCACCAACACTTTGCCATGGCGCGTCATGATCTGCACGTCATCGCTGGCCCCTACGGCAAATGATAAATCTGAGTTGATTCGGCGGTTGTCCTACAAGATAGATCGCGATCAAAACAAAACTTCGGTCGTCCTTCTTTTCGGAACACTCAGTTTATGGGATCAGCCCCTTCATATAGAGGGTGTGGGCTGCGATTATATACATCATGCTTTGACGAGCTTCAGCATGGCTCTTGCACAGGTACTGGTGTCCAATTAATTCTCCATGGCCTACGTTTCTGCTCCTATCATCTCCGGTGGCTGTCCTTCCGCAGTCAGACGACTTTGCACTATCCTCCACTTCCGCAATTGCGACTGCAAACACTTACGCCGCGTACTTATAGAGGGGATATACGGAGGTCCTGGGGTATGCGCGCGCTCGGTCGTTGCTGTGGCAAAATGTGAGAACACATTTGCTTCCGCATAGAGCAGACGAGCCGCCCGGATCCGAAATGTATCTGCTTGTAGCGCTGACATGACAACAGATGTATGGCCCTGCACTCCAATCTTTCCATGATCCGTTCCATTTCATCCATTTTTGAGAGTTCGGCAGGCGAGAGCTGTATCAACGTTCATAAGTCGAACAGAGCCAGACCCCGGCTAACGACGCGCTTGCTCTATTTTATAGCAATGGGTCTAACACAGCGCAATCAACCGATTCTCCTTTTCCTCATGGGAGAAGTATAATTCTGCACCGCTTCCTTTTGCCGGTACCGATTTCGTTCACTCTTCTAGGGCGCATAATTCGGACGTCGAGTACTGTGTGGAGAGTCGTCAGGCTATTCTCCGGTATAACGCCTTCATCTCTATTTTAACTGCAGTATATCTGATGCGGGGGGTAGAGCTTACAGGCGTCCATGGACCATTATATTCTCTGAGACCTCGTTTTCAAGGCGTAGGTCGCCTCGCTCACGCTTTCACTTGAGCGGAGAAAAGGCTATCGACGGAAGTTCGGCACGAATATTTGTGGTTCGCCGGGGCCGGTCGTCGCACTACCTTCACCACAAGCACACGAGAGCCCCGCGGCTCATCTATCCAATATAAGCCCATCTTCTCCCCAGTCTCTACCGCTCCCTCCTCACTCTTCTCTACTCCGGCCCTGGTCATCAGAACAACCGTTCGAACCCTCAGCCACGACCAATACAATCACTTTATGTCTCCATCATTCAACATGATCGTCAAGATTCTCCTGCTCCTTCTTACGACGCTGGCCGTGGCCTTCCCCAACCCACCGCCAATGAACGGCACGGAGTCCGTCACCAGCAACACTACCGGCATTATCTACCCTGAGCCGTGGGATGGTGCGCAATGCTACGCCACCATCTACGTCGAGCAGCGGTGCCGCAATGGGGGTCAAGGAAGCAAATCGCACATCCAAACCTATGCGCGGTTCGTTATCTTCGACAACAGCTGGCGTAACATCGAGGGCCTGACCGGCGACATTGGCTACCCAAACCTGGTTGATGTCCACAGTGTGCCGGATGGTGTCGGCCAGATCTGGGGACCATTCGGCTTCTACTTCCGCTGGAAGATGTACATTGAAAGCCACAAGGGCAAATCCATGGACAAGATGACATTCCATGCACCGAGGGACGACTACCCCAGGAATGACGAAGACATTGCGTGCAACGACAAAGACTGGAGCGTGCCTTCCGGAGACACTTCGAATCCCGGGTTCTACGACTTTTGCTTCAAGTACGAGAAATGGAATAACAAAGGGAGGGTACGTACCGCATTCATATTCCCCAGTGGCTTGCCTGATGCTGATATCGTACAGAAGCGGGAGAACACCTGCAATTTCAGTTGCTATCCCAGGTGTGGTGATAGGAAGTGCAACGTGGTGCCTCCTTGGTGAAGGCGTCCCGAAGGTCATCTAGCTCAACTAAACCGCCCCCGATTGGGTGACTCTTTGGGAGCCTCCGTGGTGTATCTTCGTTCTTTGTGGATGCAAGTCTGGCATCGAGTGCCACACCGAGTTCAGATGCGGGGATGCAATGGAGGGCACGGGACACCGGGAGCCTCGCGTCATTTTCATCAGGTTTTTACAACAGGATATATAGGTGCGTAGTATGGCGTTCATGGCGTCTGGCGTCTGGCGTCTGCCGTCTGCCGTCCGGCTTTGCAAACTCAAAAGACTACTCTAGAGGAAGATGCAGAACCCCAACTCATTTACCTACAGAGACTGTTAATCATAGAAGTAAGCCTAATGTCCAATCATAATGACGATCACCCGGCCCTCGTGCATTTCCTTCGCGCACATCTTGCTTGCTTGACCACACACCGCCCTGGCCTGTTTCCGGTGGGCATCATCGGTGGCCACATAGGCACTCTTTTTTCTTTTAAATGAGAACGCAATCTGTTATCCTTACCGCCGGTGGTGAGGCCCCTGTCCCTTCCCTAAACGCGACTTCCTCATTTCCTCACCGCCTCCATTGTTAGTCTGGAAGCTTTCGAGCTTGGACCACGGAGTCGGTCCGGGCTACACATAAGGACGGCGACTGCTACGTCTGCACTTTTCCACCTCTCCCACGCAGAATCGTCTGAAGAGAAACTGTCTACGCTCACCAGGTAAGCCTCCTCTTGATCCTACCCCGCAATACATGCAGCACCACGTCTCAGTTCTGGCTTTGCAAAGCCACTCCTGAGACATTCCGGGCCGTTGAGGCGCTCCATCCGCACCTTCTCAGCCTGAACGAGGCTCTATCTTCATCCACTAATACCTCATCTCACCGCAGCAACCATGCACATGCTCGCTCTCCTCACCGTCCTCTGGGCGTTCCTCACTCCCATGGTCACCGGCTACGCTCACGGCCGCTGCTCCTTCCACGCCCAGATCAACCAGTTCTGCTACAAGCACCCTGACAACACCTGGGACACCGCAACCCACCTCAAGATGCCCTACATCAAGGATAACGACCACAAAGTCATCACCGTGCCAGCCGGAGGCCAGCCGGTGCCGGTCGCGGCCCTTGAGGGATGGCGCATCAAGGGTCTCGACAAGGACTTGTGGACGCGTTGGGAGCCGTATGGTCCGCCGTTGGGTGGCAAGGAGGCCTTTACCTATGGCGAGAGCCAGTGCATGTTCAACAGTGCGGACGGAAAGGACAAGAATAAGTGTGGGGACTGCAGCTGGGGCAAGTGGACGAAGGGGGACTTGCATTGCTCCGAAGGCAAGATTCCGTTCGATTGGCGAGTAAGTGTCCTTTTCCCGCGTAAGTATCTAGAATAGGGATTGACTAGCCTGAAGACCTCCGACATGGATTGCTCCTTCAACTGCTGAGCCGGCTCTCGGCTGCGATCGATGTCTTGGAGGGGACTGTCTCCAAAGGCGACCCCAGTGATCCGCCTTGCTATGGCATCTCTCTCTCTCGACATGGGATGAAAGCCTACTTCCTGGCGACCTGAACGATGGGTAGATCCGGGGATATGGGATGAAAATCGGAGACTAGCTGCATGAATGAAAAGTATCTGCCTTGCTTCGGTCACTCGAGCCCCCGTGTGACGATAGGATTGGTGCGAATGCTCACCTGGGCACTCACCATGTTTGGTTTGTCATGACGCACTTTCTGTAAGAGCATTTCATTCCAACATTGGACCTTCACCCAACAGATTAGCGTGAAGCCCTTCAACGTACAGTACTCTTATCGTGACCCCACCCATAGCTGCTTCCTTTTCAAATCGCGCAGCTCCTCCGCTCTCCGACAGACCACACAACCAACTTGTTCGGGCGGCCTTCTTACTCAACACATTCCATCCATATCCCAATTGCAGCTACAAGTACTCCAACAATGGTGCTCAAACTGCTCACACTCCTCGCCATCGGTGTCACCGCTGTCGCAGCTACCCTAGCACCTCTCCACCCGCGCGACACCGCAGACGGCAATACTTGCACGTTCCACGCTAGCATTGTCGAAACCTGCGCCTCCACTACGCCGGTCACGTACGCCAATATCCCTAGCATCCGTAAGTCTTCACAGCTCCTTGAAGCCATCCAGATCCATCTTTACAAAGCCCCAGTCCCTCGCGCCCTCTCCAGACCAAGCGACTAACTTCAATCTCCCTCCAGACACTCCCTCCGGCGCCAACCTCCCCGGCACTTCTTACCTCCTCATCGCCTATCCCAACCACGCCACCGTCAAGCTCTCTGACCCCACCGGCGGCATTGATAACGTTCTTTCCGTCGAGCAACAGCAAGGCGGCGTCGTCAAGTTCGGCTGGGAGTACGGCCTCTCTCGGGATGGTAAGGCGCTGTATTACTGGACCGAGGACAAGAATGGCTGGAACGGCCTCTTTGGGTGCGACAAGGTGGCTGGCTGGAGCGGGGAGAAGCCGGATTGTGGGGGCGCGAGGGGCTCGAGGACGAAGGAGATGGATTGCTTCTTCAAGTGCCGTCCGCCGACGTCGCTGCGTTAGGCAGGAGAAAGTGGATGGTGAGATGGCGTGGTAGATGTAGATCGGGACGGGCTCTGGATAGATGGAGTTGATTGGACTTATCGCGGGGATTTTGGCCAGGAGACCGGTTCAAGTAGAGAGGCGAATACACCGGGGACTCTCCCGGGGATATACTCCTTAATCACACCCGTGGATACCTATTGGGAAACCTGAAGAGCGGGCACCGACCCGGCTTTAGCGGCTGCTATGAATGCACTGTTCCCGAAGGCTCCTGCTCCTCTTATATGGCGAATCAGACGGGTGAAACGCCCTCTGCGGCGAACGCTCCTTCTTCCGTCGGCCAGATGGCTCTGCACGTGCACCCAAATCCCCTCACTTTCACCATAGCCAGAGCCAGAGCCAGAGCCAGAGCCAGAGCCAGAGCCCCAAACTTTTTAAGCGCCCCACTCTCCTCGACTCTCTGCTCTTTCCGAACTCACCCTGCCGCGGATAGCTAAAGCCCTCAACTCAACTCCGGAACCGTCGCTCTTATTGCTAGGCGCATCTACGGGTGAGCACCTGCCTTCGACTATTAATCAAGAAAGCGCTCACACCCTATCAAGCACCCGAGATATCAATCGCGATGACCGTCATAATGAAGCTCCTCTCGGTCCTCCTCTTCGCTATGGCGGCCCTTGCCGACCCGGTCACCACCTTCATCCCCGGCGACACCGCCGTTCCCGACGACATCAACATGGGCGCTGACGACGAGGGCGGTAAATGCGGCGTGAAGGTCCAACTACGCCAAGATTGCATCATAGGAGGGAAAACCTTCTACACCGGCTACATACACTGCCTCACTGACACGGCGAACTGGTGTCGCCTCTTCAATAAGCCGGATGGCGGTCCCTCAAAGCCCGCGGAGATGAAATTCGGCTACAACGACACGACCTACTACGGAACCCAGCTAGAAGAGTGGGCCCACTGGCTGAAGATCGGACCGGTCAAGGATGCGAGGCTCCAGTTCGGCTACAACGCATGCAATTGGGATATGTTCAAGGGAGGCGACTGCTCGAGGTGCACACACGGCGACTGGTCGGCGAAAGACCTGAAGTGCGACGAGCAGGGAGGTGGGAAGGTGGGAAGTTTCAGAGTAAGTTGCTAAGCAGCTGCTACTCGATGGGAAGATGTTGCTGACGAGGGTGTAGACTATGAATGTCACCTGCACGTTCGACTGCGATGGTAAGGACCCGCCGACAAAGAACGCGAACTGATCTAGACGATCCGCTCCCTACCGGGGACGCAAAGTGCCAAGGCATCGGTGTCTGATTTCACTGTTTCGATCTTTGCAATGCTCCGTCGAGGCAAACGTTGGGCCTTGCTTTGGTTGTTCGGAACTGCTCCTCTTCACTGCACGTCCGTATGAGTCAGGGCTCGGGAGAACACACGCCCTCTTACTCACGGCCGTTCTATACCTGGGAATATATTAGGCTTCATGGTCACCTCAGTTTCACTTCTTACCATAACTCTTTGTTCTCTTTGTGCATCATTATCCACAACAAACTAACAAAGCTCACCACAACACAAAATCGACACATTCATACCCTTCCTCACGTCGCACTCTCCTACTCAATATTTAACTCCAGTGGATTACTCGAAATGGTTATTATCACGCACCTGCTTGCACCCCTCCTCTTCGCGATCCCGGCTCTGGCAAGCCCCTTGACCACACACATCACCCCCGCCACCCTGCTTTTCACACCCTTGAACAACACCGCATCGGACCTCACCCGTCGCGACGCAACCAACACCAACCATGGAACATGCACGTTCCACCTCACCGTCCGCCAAGACTGCGTCCGCCTCGTGCGCCCCGACATCCACGGCTCCGTAACCGTCACGCGCGGCACAATCCCCTTCATCGCCGACTGGAACAAATTCAAGCACTACACGAACGACGCAGCGAAGCCCACCGAGCTGGACTTCGACCGCTATTCGGCGCACATCGGGTGGAAGGAGATCGAGCCTAACATGGTGCGCATCGAGGGCATGGACGTCGGCGGCAGGGTCCGGTTTAGCTACGGGTATAAGGCGGGGGACTGCGCGTGGGGGGAGAATGCGCCTGGCAAGGATGGATGTGGGAGGTGTAACGTGAGCGGGTGGACGGCGGGGGAGTTGGGGTGCGAGCATGGGCCGACGGGGCCGAATTGGAGGACGAAGGATATGGATTGCGAGTTTAGGTGCTAGGGCGTAGGCGCGACTGGTGTGGAGAGTTGTGAGCGGCGAGACATGCGATGTTCCGTCTCATTTCGCGGTAGAGGTCATTGAAAGGCCGGGTTACATGAGGTAGATTATATGCCTCCCTTTTCGTAGGTTAGATATCTATAATAGACCGCTGTTTGACGTGTGAGATGCTGTTACCTAAGCTTCTTTAGCCTATGCAAGCCCCTGGGAGAAGAGAGGAATTGAATGCACCTTAGGTGTCTCGCCCTCCGGCCCATTCAAGAATCCCACCGTGCAAACGGGCCGCGATGGATGTCCTGCATCGTTTGACTTACGGATGTGACGTAGCGACCTCAATTTTACTCCTCAAATCCCCGCAGCTACCGTTCACTAGTCCGTGTTTCCACAACCTCTAACCTCTTGCTAAACGTCAGCATCTTCTACCCGCTGCCTTCTTCAATCACTCCTGCTCTTATATCCACTCTCAGACTCCTCCTCACCCTTCAGCCAATATGCTCATCACCTACCTCCTCGCACCCCTCCTCTTCGGGCTGGCGGCCCTCGCAGCTCCAGCTCCACTCACCGCCGACACGACGCTCACGCTCACCCTCTCCAACGACACCGCATCTGACCTCGCCCCCATCCCCATCCCCGGCACCGGCGCCACCGCCTCCCACGGCCAGTGCTCCTTCCACATCCGAGTCACCCAAGTCTGCCGGGCCATCGAACCCATCGAGCGATACCGGCACGTCACCGACACGATGGGCACAATCCCCTTCATCGTGAACTACGACGGGCACCGGCTGGTGCTGGCCGACGGCAAGCCGGCCTTCTTCCCGCACCTCAACGACCACACGTACCATCTGGGCTGGCCGCAGGTGGCGCCGCACGTGCTGAATGCCGGCGGCGTCGTCGAGGGCGACAAGGTGCTGTTCAGCTTTGACGAGTGCCACTGGAGGGAGGATGCGCGCGGGGGCTGTGGACATTGCAACGTTGGCGGGTGGACTGCGCCCGACTTGCAGTGTGAGAGCGAGCTGGGTCCGCCGAGGGGGCCGTCTAGGGTGAGTTTGAATCAACGGTTGCGAGTGTGGATGAGGGGATTTTTTGCTAACGATGTGGTGTAGACGCATGATATGGATTGTTTCTTCAGTTGCTAGACGGTGAGCTCGAGCGTTTACTGGTCCCGATGGGTGGTCGATCGATGGATTCGCCAAGCTTTCGAGGGCGGATACGTGGCAAAGATAGCTCGAACGGCATTCCATTCTGGGTCAAGGAGCACCATCTGGAGCTAGCAGATGTCGGCTTTCTTTCCTCAGACTTGTGTATGGGGGTTTTGGGATGCGGGGATCGCCCAGGGTCGGGCCGGTCATGATTGCCTCCAGGTAGAGAGGCGGATCTCCTTGTCTAGGTTCCGAGTCCATCTTATACAGCGAGATCTTGTCTAATCTTCCAGACCTTTCTTGGGTAATGGAATGAACGGAGTGATCTCTTTATTGCGGAACGCTAGCCTAGGAACAGGTATCCGGAGGTGGTGCGCGGGCTTCAGACATACGAACGCGGGGAACCGCTCACACGGCCTGCTCGCCCACGACTTCCACATCACCTCCCTTGCTCTTGCTGCTTCCCCAAGCTCCGTGCACCCAACTCCTACACTCCCTCTTACACCCCCTACAAACCCACCACCTCGGCCCCCCACCGAGAATTTTCTCGCACCCCTTACACTTCAACCCCTCCTTCCTTCCTCCGTGCTTCAATTCCCACTTTGTCCGTGTCTCCCGCCTCTCGAGCAGCCCCTTATCCGTAAACACATTACACTCCCTACAAACGGACCTCGGAATATAGGGCAATTGCGTTTGCCGTGAAGAATAGTAGGCGGTAGAGTTGAGATAGCGTTGGAGGATGTTTGGTGTGGCGGTGACAGGCGCGCAGCGGCAGATACGGGTATCCATGTGTCGGTTTCGCGGGGTTGGAGGGAGGGTGGATGGGGATGTGGGGGAGCTATGGACGGTAGAAAGGTAGCACGGTGTGCAGTAGGGGCGGCAGTTGTCGAGATGGAAGTAGAGGGTAGTCTGTTTGAGGGCACGGGAGTATTTACAGCGCTGTGGGCGTTAGAATAGAAAGACGGGCCGGATTGGTAATGGACAGGATCAGGGATGGGAGGGAATAGGGGAGCGTGACTTACGGTACTCCTGCATATCTGGTTATTGCAGACCCAGCATTGCTTTTTGCCCTTGTTATGGCATGCATACATCTTGAAGTGGGTCATTCGCTGCTCATATTCGTCTGCTGGGAGGACGGCTTCGCGGACGCTCTTGGATACTAGACCGAGATTGACGACGTCCACGTAATGCAGGTGCTGGACAACCTCGATCAGCACATCGTAGATGCTCAAGAACTCCCCGAGGTTTGTTGGTTCACCCAGTTCTTTCGCCGTGTACTTATCCGTCTCCCCTTTCCTCTCGATCTTCCTCTTCAGCGCATGCATTTGCATCTCGCCCTTCTCTTCCAGCCCCTGGCCTGCTTTGACGCCATATCTCCGCACAAGCCGGACCTTGGATTTAACAGAGATGGGTAAGCAGCGGAAGAATATGACTGGGATATAGTAGAGGAAGGCGACAATGAATGCGCCGATGTATTTGGGGAGGTTGATGAAGCCGTAGAGCATGAGCTCGAAGAAGCTTTTGGACATGCCGTGGGCTTCCCTGTAGCTGAAGAGGCAGATGCTGGCGGTGGCGATGATACTAAATAGGGCGATAGCAGAGTAGAAGATTCTGAGTTGGTTTGTTTCAGTAAGAGCCACACAGGAGGATAGCACTTGATGAGGAAAGGAGCGGAACGGAACTATACTTACGAAATAACAATCCCATACCTCCACTCCTGTACGAAGGACTTGCACATGTGGAACGGGTTTGTGGCGGTAGCGTTGAGTCGTGCGGCTGCCTCGAAGAAGCTCTCATTTGCTCCAGGTGGTAGTTGGAAGGAATGTGCACCGGAACCTTTGCAATGTTTGATGTCGTGCGGAACGTGGCCGGTTTGGTGGTGAGTGGCTATCGATATGAATATTGCGATGACGAAGTCTATGATCCCGAAGATGATGTTGACGGGTGGAGGGACGAAGACGGAAGGGAGCCAGGCGGCGAAACTCCAGTAAAAGGCAAATCGGCCCTGTGTGGTGTTAGTATCCGCTCTCCACCGAAGCTCAGGATTCATATCAAGACCCGAAGCACCCCATCCCTTTCTGGCCGATATGGTGCCTTCTGGTGGTGTTGCCTGTCACGAGGTAGAGATTGAAAAAGGTGACAGTCTTGACGATAATGGATATCTTACCCATTTCGCCGCGATCTTCTCCCCAGCAGCTATGGATGGGCTATAGAGGCCTCCCTGAAGCTGAGTGTTCTTCTTGATGACATTCCAGTGATTCTGCGCGTAGCCGTCGTAGATGCCCAATGGAACAAAAATGGCAAATCGAAGGAGGCCGCCAAGCATAAGTAAGCTCGTCCAACCAGCGGCTATGCACGTTAGCATCTGAAGATAAAGTCATTTTAATTATCTCGCGCAACAGACAGCAGTACCTCTGGGGAGTGTTGATGGCCTATTCGGCATGATTGAAAGATTGGGGTTGAGAGTGGGTGAAGCTTGACAAGTGGCCAAGGTCCGCAACGGCGAAATAGAGTAGTTCGCTGTTATTATGCCATTGGAGCTTCGAGCGAGGGGGTACAAGATCAGACTTGATATCTAGTTCGATGCGCTCGTAACCAAGCCGCAGAGGAGGCTCAGCACGTGCGCTAGACAGAGCTTTAACCAAGGCAGTGACCGGCAGGCCACTCGCGATATCGCTCGTGAAGTCAACGCAGCCTTGTCGTTGCTTCGCCACGAAAATAACGAGCAGAAAGTTGGGCTGCGTAGCCTTGCGATGATTAAGTCGCGCGGTGAGGTATCCATGGATGGGTGTGCCCACTGCGGGGAGGCAGCCACTAGAAGAGGCATCTCGCCAAGATCCGGTGAGCAGCAAGCCCATCAGGCTTCTGACACGATTCCTCGCATTCTCTCGTCTGATACGATGTGGAGCCAATGCTTTGACGGATGGCTTTCATTTGCTGCAGGCGCCATGCTAATAGGCGGGGGTGCTTGCAGCTCGCCTAGCAAGAGAGACGCATGAACGCTGTCGACATCCGGCGGACCCAGCCATCCATTATTCCAAGCAGAAGGAGAGGTATAGCAAGAGACGAGCAAAAGTGCACTTCAGATGAAAGGCATTGATGAGATGAGGTCAAAGCAAGACCCAAGCGCTCTTGCCGCCAAGGCGATCGGGCCCGCTAGCGCCTTTTCTCCGCGGGTCGTCACTCATGGCAACGGCGCTTGTTTATCGGCATGCCAACCCACCTCGATCGCCCGTTCCAGAAGACCCAACGCCCAATGCAGGCCCACAAAGCAGTTCAAAATTGTCCTTCTCCGCAATTGCCCATTCCTAGCTGCATGCGCTTCCTCCTTCCCTTGCCTCTGCCTGCATCTCTAAGCGCTGTGCCGGAACAAGCTATCCGCATCCTGTCTTGACCGCATCAGTTACCCAACCACTCTCTCTCTCCTGCGAATCCGTCTCAGCTGGTCTCGAGATGGAGGCGCTGCTGTCTCTCGCCTTCGACAACATTGCGTCGAAGGATACGCAGAAGATTCGCAAGGGGCTGCGCCAGATTGAGGGCATGCTTGCACAGATATGTCTTTCGAGTGGAAAGTCGAAACCCTCCACGCCCGGCCACCGACGAAATGCATCTGCGATAAATTTGGGAGAACAACAACAGGCTTCGCCGAAGAAGCTCGGTCAACTGGCAGAGGATCCAGCGTTCCGGGAGTTCTTCCGGTTGCAAGAGGGCTTCGAGTGGAATGTGTCGACGCGGGTAGCAGACTGCCTTGAGCGTCTGCTCGGCATGACAAGTAGTAAGGGTTCTCCTCTCCACTCACGCATTCGGAGGATAGCTAAAAAGTACATGAACAGACGGCCAGAACGATCTCCTAATCCTCTCCTCCCTCTCGAACCTACAGGGCCTCCTCCTCCTGCATCCTCCATCACGCACGATCTTCGGTCGCGAAGTCTACATGAACTTGCTGCTCGACCTGCTCGATCCCTACAACTGCCCGGCCATACAATCCGCGTCCCTGCTCGTTCTTGTCACAGCGCTGCTCGCAACGCCACAGAACACACGGACATTCGAGCACATGGACGGCCTTCTCACCGTAACGAGCCTCTTCAAGGACGACGAAACGACACAAAGCGTAAAGGTCAAGCTGCTAGAATTCTTGTACTTCTACTTGATGCCTGAGGCACCGGTACCTTCCGCCAGCGCACCGAATACCGCCGTGGGTCTACAACGGAGTCCAAGCAAACTAGCTGGCGCGTTCGAGAGGCGGAGTAGCACCGTCAGCGGAGACGATGGCGGGGGAGCGGCAAGAAAGAACATACGGACCCAAGAAGAGAAGCAGCATATGTTGGGGAGATATCTGAACAATGTGGACGCATTAGTACAGGATTTGCAAGAGAGCGCCCCGTTTCCAAACGTGGCATGCTGATGGAAGCAGCTGGGGAGGACAACCGACGACAACCACACCTACACCCTCACTAGAGAGCCGCGATGGCCCAAACCATTTCCTTCTGCTTGTTTATCTTCTTTCTACATTTCTTCCTGTCCATATCCACCGATCCCGTCTACCCATACTCTTCTTTCCTTCGTCTCTACCAGCATGGCGTTCGAGGACCTGGAAAACTGGTAATTGGGCAATCTGTCGACATCATAGCTGGCGCTGTTTCCTTTGGATGCATCTTGGTTGATGGCCGGTTTCCAGGGCATTAATGCATAGCGTGGGCGGTTGTGCGCTGTAATATCAGTTTCCTTTGGGAGTCTCTGTTTGATAGACTGGGGATACCACTGCTCCCTCGTCAGGGCATCTCTCGTACAAGTCATCTCTTTCAATACATTGTTAGGCCTCGAGGCTGACAACGCATCCAGCGCGCATGGGATTGCTTGTGAGCGCCAGCGACGTGGTGACGGACCAAGGTGCCTGGCTGTCCAGTAACTTGGAAAGTTGACGTCGTGCGATTCGCTACCCGAACATGCTGACAGATATGGGGAGTTTTAGCCCGCTGTCAGCGTTTGCTTTGCGAGCAGCCGCAGGCGTGATGCAGATGCAGCTTGGTCAGCCCACTACAAAATCACCCGCACTGTACGGGAGCCGAGGCCCCTGGCCAGGCTTTCCTGACGTGCAGCATCATTCGACTGCACAGAACATGCTGTCGCAAGACGATTCGCGAGATACTCAGCATGGCAAGCAGATGCGCGCGCCGCGACGGACGAAAAGCATCACCACTGCGCGGATACGGCAAATACGCCCATAGTCGCGGAGGGTCGAAAAGCCGAGCCCGACAGGCAAATCATCGTTTCCGGCCAAATCGGCCGCTAAACTCGGAAGGGAGTCGCGCGAGCACCAACGCTCTGGTCGCGTGTCCTGTGCCCACCACTCAACCTTTGACAACCTTGACAACCCTGACAGATCCCCTCAGGCGTGACCGCACGCCGAAGCCTCATGCAGCCGCAGGCGCCAGCTAGAATCGCAAAGCGAGCGCATGCGAGCCGGAAGACGCCTGGAGGCCGCAATGGTGAGTGCGAGAGAGGCCTTTTGCTGCGCCTGCAGCTGCGCCGTTCGGTGAGTTGTGGTCACGATTCCGAATGGACTCATGACACATTTGAGCAATTGGCCACGCAGTCAAGCGGCGGATAACCGGCCAATCTGCAGCAGCGACGGTGCAAGAGCGCTGGAGCCTCGTCCGAGGAGCAAGCCACTCCGCCTTCCGACCTTTCCGGCGCTGACTTCATCTCGCCTTTTCCGACTGTGGGCTCCGTAGTCACCTTTTCTACCTCTTGTCACGCTTACATCTTTCCTCCTTCTCTGTTCCCCTCCTCTTCTCTCCTCTATCCTGTCGCCACACATTCTCAGAGTTCGAGGGGATTGGCTCTTCCAGGGAGACAGCAGATATTGCCTATCGCGCAGACCAGGGTTGGAGCTACCCTTGTCTACCCCACTGGATCTACAGCTCAGGACACTAACAAAGCGCCGGGAGCTTAAGATCCTTCTTTACCGCCTCGCGCTCTCCTGTCTCTTGATATTCTCCTTCTCTTCCTACCTTTCGCCGTCCAAATAGCTATGGGCGTTGGAGCCTTCATCGAGCCACTCGTCGTGGTGACACTGCTCTTTGGTGGCACATGGGTCAACCGGAACACCAGGTATCGCGTATTTGACCGCCGCCGATCCCGAGTACAGTCGCCACGCTCGTCCTCCCCAGATTCCATTGAATCCGGTCGCTCCAGCCCACGGTCTAGCGCATCTCTGCTCGACGACCATCGCGCCGGATCGCCCTCCCTCCTCGCGCCACAAGAACCGAGCTGGCGGAAACGAGAGATACGGATACTGGGATACAGGAAGGAGGTCGTGTCGCCGAACACGCGGAGATTCGAGGACTACTTCTTGAGCAGGCTGCTGAAGAAGTTCCCGTTCCTGGTTGAGGCTTGGTACTGGGCGCTGATATACTGGGTAAGTCCCGTCCTGTTGGCGTGAATGTCTCGAGAGTTTATACTGACACTGCTGAAGGTATACCAACTCGGTCGAGCTTTTACAGCTCTTACTCTGGTTGAGGAAACCGTGGACGTCGCGCGGCAACATGCTCTTCAACTCATCCATCTTGAGCAGCGCCTGCATATTTTCCTTGAGCTCGATGTCCAGCACTGGTTCTTGAAGCATCCGTTCCTCATGCACTGGACGAACCGGATATACTCCTTCATCCACATCCCGGGTACTATTCTCTTCCTCGTCTGGCTGTACTACTACACCACGACCCGCAACCGACTGGATCTCCCCTTTGCGAACAAGCCCGTCGAAGAAGCAGACGGCTCGCCCGCAGGACCGCGCCTTTATGCTGCGCGCCGGAGGACGATGGCTGTCTGCAACCTACTCGCGTTCATCGTATTCACACTGTGGCCGTGCATGCCGCCGCGTCTGCTCTCAGATCCGGATGTCCCGGGGGACATTGGCAAAGAAGCTCGAAGCTATGGGTTCGTGGACACCGTCCATGGCGCGGAAGGAGAAAGCAGCGTATGGACGCAAAACAAATTCTGCAACCAATACGCCGCGATGCCGTCCTTACATTTCGGTTACTCGCTCCTCATCGGCCTCACGGTCATGACCATTCCTCTCGCGTCGCAGCACCGCCGATCTAGGACTCTTTCCATCCCGGTCACCCGGCGCCGCAGCCTCCGCCTTCGACTACTGTCCCCGCGGCGCCTCGTGTGCCTGCTCATCGGCCTGGCGTATCCGACTATCATCCTTATCGCGATTGTTGCGACAGCGAATCATTTCATACTAGACGCCGTTGCGGGCGCGATGGTCTGCGGTCTTGCATGGACGGGTAACCGTGTGTTATTGAACCTCCTGCCGCTAGAGGATTACTTCCTTTGGTGTGTAAAGATCCACAAGCCAGAGCGGAGGGTCGCGTTCTCGGACAGCGACGACGAGGACGCGGGATGGGGCCAGGACAGGGTCGTGGTGAAGGCTGCCGTGAACCATTAATGGAGCGGCGGCATCTACACCGTCAGGTGACTAGACGTCCCTTCCATCCGGCCGCGATAGAGAAAGAGTCGATGACGTTTAGGTAATGGCAGCGGTGTTCTAGAAGACCCCATCGACTACCTGCAGACGGCGTGGGACATGGTGTTTTGGAGGACCGGGGTTTTGCATTCTGCATAGCGTCCTGTTGCAACGACGGAGACGCCCCTAATGATTTCTTCGTTTCTACGGTGAGAGATACCCTTTGAGTTGTTTTCGTCCTACGGGATTCACTCGCTGTCTGTGGTGTAGTGTAGTGTAGTTAGCATGAGCGACAGCGTAATTGGTGGCCCAGTATATGAGTGCGGCCCTAGTAATACAACCTCTCTACACATTTTTTTCTTCCCGCTGGCGCTTACTATCCAAGGGTGGGGAGTGGGAAACAGGATGAGGAGTTGGTTTTGAATGAATGGATAGCATGAAATGAGCGAGTAGCATGTATGCATGCGAGGTAAACGACCGTGAGAATGCGATCGTTGCGCTGAGAGAAGACAAGACGTCGATATAAAGCTGCGCTGCGCTGCGCTGACGGTTGGTAGTGCGTCCACTCTCCTCGCTAATCAGCCCAGCCTGAGCCTCTATGGCGCCGGATGTGTACGCCGAGCCGCGCGTGCGCAGTGCAGTGCGCGTCACTTTAGCTGTTCGAATGCGCGAATAATACTATGGGAGGTGTGTAGGGAGGTGCTTGCGAAGGGGCGGTTTTCGCGGGGTGGTGCGAACGTCGGGTTGGGGTGCGTATGGAGTGTGCCAAGAGGAGGAAAGGTTGCGAGGCATGGTTGACGCTTTGTTTCTATCGGAGCGTAGACCGGGACGTTATGTACAGTACAGAATTTGCGTGTGTGGGCTTAGATGTAAGGTGCGGGGTGCATTGCGGACGCGAAAGCCCTCTGCGAAGGATAGGCGATGGAGATGACGATGATTCTCGAGGGAATAAGATTGCATGAGAGACGGTGGATGGAACACTGACTGGTGTCTATCTGCACGGAAGGAAGGAAGGAATGAATTATAATGAAGTTCGTTTTGGAGATTAGGAAAAGGAAGAAAAGGCACGAAAGCCAGCAGCGCAAGGAAGCTCAGTGACACATAAAGCGTACTCACGCAAACATGAACAAAATGCTGCAAGGTCTTCAAATACGAATCCCCGATATGTACGTACGTCAAAACGATCCAGCGTTTTAGTCGTCCTTGCATTTACCGTCTGCAATACATCTAGCACCCAACATGTCCCCCTAACAGATAGCACATACAGTACAACAGCGCCACAGTCAGCCCTTCTCCAGCCACTCCCCCAACCACGGCCCCAAACACGCAAAACTATACTCATCCAGCTCCGTCCTCGCCCGATCCCCCCACTCAAACCCCTCAGGCCACCACTCCCTCGTCGCAGCCTTAAGCTCTACATGCTCGCCAATCCTCACGGCGGCATCCAAATCGCCCACAACAACCTCCTCAATAACCGCCTGCGCATTCCCAGCATCAGCCCCAAGCGTCAGAAAGATATTCTCGGGCCGGAGATCGCAGTGCACAAATCCCAGGCTGTGGATGTGCCGCATGCCCGCGTAGACGGCGGCGAGGATGTGGCTAATCTGACTGCGGTGGCGGAGCAGCCCGCACGAGACATAGTGGAAGAGATCGCAGGTGTAGCGCTTGTAGACGATGTCTGTGACTCGGCGGTTTCTGAGCCGCCGGTCGACGACGACGCCGAGGTACGCGCACACGTTTGCGTGCGGCTGTTTACCGAGCTCCTCCGCGATGCGGATTTCCTGCATCGTTAGCTGCGCGTATGCCTCAGGCTGCGTGAGGATGCGCTCCCCGCTTAGTATGTTTTGCCTTTTGGTGAAAATAGCGGACGGGTCTTGCGAGGGGGAGGGGAGGAATTCCGTCATCGTGAGGGGGTTGTAGGGCGGGAAGAGGTCGGAGACTTCGAGGTGGGTGCGTGGGAGCCGCGCTATGCCGAGGGGCTGTGTGCGCTGGACGACGTGGATTGGACGGGAGGACTGGCCCCAGTAGATTTGGGCGTCGGAGTCGAGGATGAGGTAGCGTGTTGTGCCGTGGGAGTGGGATTGGAGGACGAAGAAGGCGTATGTTTTGGCGTCGGTGAGGACCATGGTGGGTAAGGCCCTAGAGTCCAGTGCCTGGTTGCAGACAATAGGAGGAGAGTTGTTTGGGTCGAGATCTGAGGCTAGAATGGAAAGGGGTGGGAAAGGGGGGTTGCGACAATATAGAGGGATCTGTTCGCACAATGTTGACGGTCGTGCGTTGTAGCCAAAGGTGTGCGGACGGCGCGAACAATGTCCGAAATAGTGCATGCGTTGACACAATGCGGGGGTGGAAGAATGGTAATTGGGGTAGAGAGAAGGATGATAAAGTGCATTGAGACGGGAAGGTAGTAACGACAAGGTATTGAAGCATTGGTAAATTCAAACGTGCGAGAGACGGAGAGAGAAAGAGCGCGGTATCCAACCAAATGCCCTGAAGCATCTCTGAGACATCGACTCACCTATCCCTCACAATCGAACTATGAGCATACTCTACCGGCGTCGAGTGAATACGCCCCATCTGCCTGTCTTCGGCCTCTCTCCTATTCAAAATATGCTCCATCCTAGAGTGCCTCAGTACTGACCTTCACAATCGTACGTCACCACGTCTCACTCTTCCAACCAGCACCAAAATTCCGCTAGTACCAGCTCCGCCACGGACAAGGCAGCACACGCTGCCTGCTGCTGCACGGCGACACGGGATCGGCGGAGTTGGACGCGAATCACGAGGCTACCAAGCCACCACGCTGTCTTCATCAAGAAGCAGAACATCCTGTCAGACCATTAACGCATCCATGAACAGTCCGACGCGATCCCAGAGGCTGGCGCAGAAGGAAATGGAAATCGGCGAATTCTGTGCAAACGCTCGCATCCGAACATACGAAGGACCTAGGCTGCGCTACGACTCCCTGTTGGATTATGGGCTTGGAGCTTCAACGAGTATCGCGCACGACCGATACGATATAGATCTCGACAACTGCATAGCCAAGGGGTGCTTCAAACGCGACCAAATCGGAATCACTCCCAAAGGCGTACAGGCTGGTAGATAGTATCTCCCGTGGCAATGGTAGTGTGCATTGTGTCCTGCCTCCGCAGAACATCTTCCTTCGTTCTGAATGCCCTTTCCACCCCGTTTTGAAAAGAAGCTGCCATTGGAGATTCGGGCGCGACAGTGGGGGTCGGCAGAAAGGTTGAACTGAAGCATGCCGATAGGTGGTGGTATGGCCCGACGGTATTGACTTTGGCGACACAGTAGAGATTGGTGTTGGTGAGCATAGCGTCAGTTGTCTAGAAGCTTGGCTTAGCGTGGAGTAGACGGGAGAACGAAGATTCTGTGATTGGAAAGGAATCATGTTTATGTATTGGACGATAGAAACGGCGAGGAAACGACATCTAGGTAGAGAAGGGACGATAGATATAAGGGTAGACTCTCATGCACTATATGGAAAACTCGGCCCGACGTGGTGCATCGTAGATCCGAGTGGGCACCTTCACTCTGATATTTTCAGAGTGAAAAGGACAATTGAGCAGTCAAAGTGCCGGGCTTGTTTTCTCCCTGGAGTGGTGGGTATTCGAGTGAGACAAAGGTGTTCAGCGGCTAGCGACCGTGGGAAGGCAATCCTGCGTAGCTAGTAACTCGATGCCGTACACTGGATATGCTTGCATCCGCGAATTGAATAAGGAGTAGACATAGGTCTTCTTCAGCTGAGTACTGATGGCGTCCTTGGTGATGCGAAGTGAGGCTCACTGTAGTATTACTCCACGGGATCCACAAAGCGTGTCGTGAGGGATACAATGGCCGCTTCGAGGAGCGGAGAGATGGATGTCGGCTGTCGTTCCGAGCACCTTCATGGTGAAATAGCGCAGGATCGGTGTAATTCCGGTTATGCAAAGAGTTCCGAGTCCGCCTTCTGACTCCGAGTGCATGGGAGGTCAAGGTTGGATGTTCGGAGTTGGAAGGATGAGAAAAGCCAACACAAAGCAGCCCCACAGCGGAATGGCATTCCAAGGTTGATATATGTGAAACCGCTGACTGATATGCAGGCTCTGCAGTTTTATTCCCGGATTTGGAACGGGTGGCCAGGACTTGTGTGATCGACTAGTGCACCGAGGCTTCGTGAACCAGATTTACCGTGTACCAAGACACAAGCGAGTACCGGCGTCGTGAAATTCTGTCATAACATCAAACGTCGCGATGTCGCAACATCAGCATCTCTGATCTGATGCCGGATCCATTCGCCCTTTCGGGCGCCTCCGACGGACTCGATGGCGGTGTCGGGCTTAAATCGGAGGGCCAATGGCTGCGCTCGAGTAATAGTTATTGAAGGATGCAGGAGCGAAGAGTCTGGAGCCTCAACATGTGGGTTCTCGGACGCGAGTACAGCAAGGTGCTCCGGCCGGAATGCCGACCGGCAAACCGACGGGGAGCAGCCGCGGCGGAGATGAGTCAGGCCATGGCCGTGGCCACGAGCGCCAGCCTGTTGTCCTGCTTGGTCGACGTAGTCTACTTGCGAAAATTTTCGAGGCATTACCTAAGGGCTGCGGCTTGGCATACAAATGGAAATGTAGTCGACGGCATCGTACGCTGCGGCAGGAGTCGCACGGCGAGCAAGGGATGAAAGCAGGCAATCTAGGGCGACGGAGAGACGTCAGGAGGACACGACAGGGGCCGACGGGCGCCCTGAAGTAGGCGGTAAACAGCGCAAGAAGGGAGCTCTCCGTGGAGATGCTCAAATGCTCGACCCCAGCTTCGCCGTTTTCAGCGACCACAGCGCCATATTGCGGGGAACAACAACTCGATCCTCGTGCCCTTGCGCGCGCCAATGACGAGGCCATTCGCCGAGCGGGTGCTGTGAGCCGCCGCCAGTAGATGAGCACCGCGCAGAGAGTGCGATCCGGGATGAGGTGTGCATGATGTCTGGATGAACAGGCGAACAGCAGCTGGAACACGGCGAGCAAGCCACGTCGCCGCCCCGCCGTCAGAGGTGAGAGATTGCAGCCTCACAACGCGCGACAAAGGCGAGCGCTGCTTGAGCTGGAAGGTGAGCGCTGATTGAGCTGAAAGGTGAGCAGGTTGAGGCCGTTGGCTGGTGAACGGCGTGCGTCGCTTCCCGGCAGGCGATCACGAGAGCGGCAGGCCGTGCGCGCCTGCCTCCTGACCCAAAAATTGCAGCCACTAGTAGGGTGCCCCTTCCGCGCCGGGCATAGCGCCAGCCTGCATTTTGTTGCGCCATGGCATCACTCAAATGCGTCAAAGGGCACCACTCATGAGTTTCTCTCATGTAAAGACTCGCCCTACGTCGCTTTAAAGACCTGTCACGCCCTGGAGAGCCTGGAATGACCGCCTTCAATTCTGTGCGCAGAGTTATGTTTTGCCCGCAGCGCCTCAGCCATCAATTGAACACTCACAAAATCAACTCGTAGCTCAGACTCTCGCATATCGCCCGCCGCCACATCATTGGACCAGACCAACTGTTCGCCGCCGCCCAGAACCACACGCATCATCCCGCGTTCCCCAGATTTTCATATCAGCCATGCCTGGCCGACTGCTTTCTCTCGTCAGGCCCGCGCCTGCGTCATCGGCAAACCACGACACGCTAAAAGCCAACGACATACCGCAACCCCTCTTCCCGCCAGTGTACTCCGTCGAGCGCCCGACAAATACAAAGGCAAAGTCGCAAGAGTCGCTAGTCATGGAGGCGTTTAAGCGCCACAGCATCGGCGGCCGCCACCATTCAGACAAGAAGAGTCCCAAGGTCGAGCCGCAGGGATGCGCCACCATGAACATGGAGGTCGAGTCGCCGCCGCTCGTCTTCTACAACAGCCCGCAGACGTCGACAGGCGCGCTCTTTTCCGGGCAGCTGAAGATCGATGTGCATGAGCCATTCGTGACGCTGGAGAAATTCGAGATGCGCCTCCTTGCCATCGTGTCAACAAAGAAACCCGTGTCACCCCACTGCGCCGACTGCACCACCCAGACGACCGAGATCCACAAATGGGAGTTTCTGAAAGCGCCCGTGTCGCTACGCCATGGCGACCACTCGTTCCCGTTCAGCCATCTTCTTCCTGGGCATCTACCTGCGACGACTCACGGGGCTCTGGCCAGCCTCGACTACTACCTCGACGCAGTAGCCACCACATCGAACAATGGAAACATCACCTACAAGCGCAACCTTGACATCAAGCGCGCCATCTTCCCCGGCAACGAGAAGCACTCGATCCGCATCTTCCCTCCGACGAACCTCACCGCTTCAGTGAAGCTTCCCCCGGTCATCCATCCCATTGGCGACTTCCCCATTGAGATGCGCCTCTCCGGAATTACACAAACCAAGAACGACTCGCAAACACGATGGCGCCTGCGTAAGCTCAACTGGCGCATCGAAGAGACGCAAAAGTTCGTCTCGCCTGCCTGCCCCAAGCACGCCAACAAAGTCGGTGGGGAAGGCAAAGGTGTCCTACACGAGGATATCCGCGTAATCGCCAGCGAGGAAGTCAAGCATGGCTGGAAGACCGACTTCACCGAGGGCAATATCGACGCCGAGTTCCGCGCCGCCTGCAACATGGCACTAAAGCCTCTCTGCGACATGGAGAGCCCCAACGGCATGAGCGTCAAGCACAATCTCATCATCGAGATGGTGGTCGCTGAGGAATGGGCACCGCTCAAGAAGCTCAGCCAAGCTACTCCAACTGGCGCTGCACGCGTTCTCCGCACCCAATTCCACCTCTGCCTTACCGAGCGCTCGGGCATGGGAATTTCTTGGGACGAGGAGCAGCCGCCCATGTACGAAGATGTCCCTGCCAGCCCGCCGACGTATGTCGACGACTTCGACGTTGCTCATCTCGATGATGACGACTCCGGCCATCTCCACCTCTAATTCCAAAATCTCTTTATTCGCAGCGTCGAGCGAGCCGGCTCTTCTCTATTCCCGATTTTTCTCCGCATCACGGCCGATCGACGCGCCTTACGATATCATATCCCCTTGCGTTGAAATGGTTCTCGACTTACGGTTGACTGAGGAGGATATACCCCTTCCTGTATAGTGGTTGTTCTATTTGTCTATATGCATCTTCGCTCTTACTTCTCCTTTCTCTGATTATATGCATGTACATACAATACCATCAGCGCGGCGTTCCACGGCATCACATGGGCTGGACATCTTAAGAGTCGAGCCCAGGAGCGCTCCTCGATCTTCTCCAGCATGGAAGGCGTTTTGAACAAATAATGGGCGGAAAAGTGCTTGCTTGGCTTACCTACATATAGTACCTAATCATTACTCGAGAAGAATGACAGAAAGTCCGCTCGCTTCTCGAAATCGCTCTCGCGATCCCGTTGGCGTGAAACGTGATGGAGGTGTGTGTGGTTATTGGTGAGGTGAGCGGAGTCGCACTGAGTCAGGCCACCTACGACAGGGTAAAGCGCAAACACGATGTCATGTGATGTGTGCGAATCTATGATCCGCCCCTGCCAGACAAGGGTAACGGATCTAGGACGATGCCAACGGTCGTCGGTCAACTCCACACCGCACAGCACAATTTTAACATTTTTCTATCAGATCAGAAGGAGCCTCTCAGTAATGTAGCACTACTACGCGTAAGGCTCCACTTTCTTCCCCACATTACACCTCAACATCTCGGCGTACCCCGACATGCCTGACATACCATCAACATCAACGATGCCCACACCGCACAAGTATCAACCTACCTACACACTTCAATACTGCGCAAGCACCCGTTCCGTGCCGTTCTAGAACCTGCATCCGTCCGGCGCTCTCCTCCGCTGCTCCGCTACCGGCCAGCCTCTCGATCTAAGTTCCCGAGCATGGAACGAACTATGTGTCACTAGTCGGTACAGTACATGCGCCATACGGTATGGCCATGCCATGTCCGGTTCCCACGCGATGCAGGCGATGAACAGGTACCCGGCAGTAGCCGTAGTCGTAGTCTGCGCGCGCCATCCACAGTGTTGTAATGATTTCGGCTTTCGCAGGGATGATTTCAAGAGCAAAAGGATCCAATCCTTCTGCTCTTTCAGTTATGACGCCTTATATATCCGCTAACAGATGATTTCGCATCCACGGTGTGGGTTGGGTTGGTAGGCGGTGGGCGGGATGCACTTTCCATATCTGGGCATCGCGGGGAGGGATGGCATGACGGGTTTGTTGGTACTGGTACTGGATATGGGATTTTCTGAGATGGGGAAACGCGTTTGCGAGGGGAGGAGCGCTGCTTGGGTAAGCTGGGTCGAGGACAGCGGTGTGGCATATTTGAGAGCATAGGGCTGGTTGGACATGTGGGGATTGAGTAGATGGTAGGGCCTTGGAGTGAGGGGTAATAATAATAATAATAATAATAATAAGAAGAAGAAGAAGAAGAAGAAGAAGAAGAAGAAGAAGA